>NW_026645941.1:300000-516000 GCF_949987535.1 Balaenoptera acutorostrata | reverse complement strand
TGATATGGGCAGAGAACTCTGTGATGACAGTGGTCATGGAGTATTGTGACAAAATGTGTCATGGAATATTGTGCTGACAAGGGCCATGGAGCATTGTGATGACAGGGCCATGGAACATTGTGATGACAAGAATTCGGGAGCATTGTGATGACAATGGCCATGGAGCATTGTGATGACACGGTATGGAACATTGTAATGACAAGGGCCATGGAGCATTGTGATGACACGGTCATGGAAAATTGTGATGAGAAGAATTCTGGAGCATTGTGCTGACAAGGGCCATGGAGCATTGTGATGATACGGTCATGGAACATTGTGATGACAAGAATTCTGGAGCATTATGATGACAAGCACCATAGAGCATTGTGATGACACGTTCATGGAATATAGTAATGACAAGAATTCTGCAGCATTATGATGACAGGGGCCATGGAGCATTGTGATGACACGGTCATGGAACATTGTGATGAGAAGAATTCTGGAGCATTGTGCTGACAAGGGCCATGGAGCATTGTGATGATACGGTCATGGAACATTGTGATGACAAGAATTCTGGAGCATTATGATGACAAGCGCCATAGAGCATTGTGAAGACACGTTCATGGAATATAGTAATGACAAGAATTCTGGAGCATTATGATGACAAGGGCCATGGAGCATTGTGATGACACGGCCATGGAACATTGTGATGAGAAGAATTCTGGAGCATTGTCATGACAAGGGCCATGGAGCATTGTGATGACACGGTCATGGAACATTGTGATGAGAAGAATTCTGGAGCATTGTGCTGACAAGCGCCATAGAGCATTGTGATAATACGGTCATGGAACATTGTGATGACAAAAATACTGCAGCATTATGATGACAAGGGCCATGGAGCATTGTGAAGACATGGTCATGGAACATTGTGATGACAAGAATTCTGGAGCATTGTGATGACAAGGGTCATGGAGCATTGTGATGACACGGTCATGGAACATTGTGATGAAAAGAATTCTGCAGCATTGCGATGACAAGGGCCATGGAGCATTGTGATGACACGGTCATGGAAAATTGTCATGAGAAGAATTCTGGAACATTGTGCTGACAAGGGCCATGGAGCATTGTGAGGATACGGTCATGGAACATTGTGATGACAAGAATTCTGGAGCATTGTGATGACAATGGCCATGGAGCATTGTGATGACACGGTATGGAACATTGTGATGACAAGAATTCTGGAGCATTGTGATGACAAGGTCCATGGAGCATTGTGATGACACGGTCATGGAACATTGTGATGACAGGAATTCTGGAGCATTGTGCTGAAAAGGGCCATGGAGCATTGTGATGACACGGTCATGAAACAATGTGATGAGAAGAATTCCGGAGCATTGTGATGACAAGGGCCATGGAGCATTGTGATGACACGGTATGGAACATTGTGATGACAAGAATTCTGGAGCATTGTGATGAAAGGGCATGGAGCATTGTGATTAAAGGTGACAAGGAACATTGTGATGATATGGGCAGAGAACTCTGTGATGACAGTGGTCATGCAGTATTGTGACGAAAAGTGTCATGGAACATTCTGCTGACAGCGATCATGGAGCTTTTTGGTAAGAGAGGCTATGGAGATTTGTGATGTCAGGCGTCATGGGGCATTGTGTTGAGAGCGGTCTTGGAGCATTGTGATGAAAAGGGTCATGGAGCACTGTGATTACAGGGGCCATGGAGCATGGTGAATACAAAGGCTATGGAGCATTGAGATGACAGGGTTCATGGAGCACTGTGATGAATGTGATCTTGGATCATTGTGATGACAAGTGTCCTGGAACCTTGTGATGACACGGTTCATGGAGCATTGTGATGACAAGGACCATGGCGAATTGTGATGACATCTGTCATGGGGCATTGTGATGACAGTGGTCATCTAGATTTGCGATGAAAGGTATCATGGAGCACTGTGATGACAGGGGCCATGGAACATTGTGATGACAAAGGCCATGGAGCATTGTGATGACAAGTGTCATGGGGCATTTTGATGACATTGGCATGGAGCATTATGATGACAAGAGTTCTGGAGCATTTTGATGACAAGGGCATGGAGCATTGTGATGACAGGGCCCACGGAGCTTTGTGATGAAAAGGGCAGGGTACATTGTGATGACAGGGTTCATGGAGCATTGTGATGAAAGGGGCCATGGAGCATTGAGATGAGAGCCGTTATGAGGCATGGTGATGACAGTGGTCATGGAGCATTGTGATGAAAGAGATCATGGAGCAATATGATAACAGGGGCCATGGAGCATTGTGATGACAAGGGTATTGGAGCATTGTGATGGAAGTAGACATGGATCATTGTGATGACATGTGTCCTGGAACACTGTGATGACACGGTTCATCGAGTATTGTGATGACAAGGGTCATAGCGAATTGTGATGAGAAGTGTCATGGGGCATTGTGTGACATTGATCATCTAGGAATTGTGATGAAAGGTATCATGGAGCACTGTGATGAAAATTGTCCTGGATTATTGTGATGACAGTAGTCATGGAGAATTGTGATGACAGGGATTATGCAGCATTGTGTTGACAAGGGTATGGACTATTGTGATGACAATGGTCATGGAGCAATGTGATGAAAGTATTCATGGAACATCGTGATGAATAGTGCATGGGAGCATTGTGACGATAAAGGCCATGGAGTATTGTGATGACTAGTGTCATGGTGCATTTTAATGAAAGGTTTCATTGTGCACCATGATGACAAAGGGGATGGAGAATTGTGATGAAACTGGTCCTGGAGCATTGTGATAACAAAAGCCATGGAGCATTGTGATGACAGGCATCATGGAGCATTGTGAAGAAAGGGGCCATGGGGTATTGTAATGACACTAGAGAAATATGATGAAAATGGTCAGCGAGCATAGTGATTAAAGTGGTCATTGAGAATTGTGATGAAAAGCAACATAGAGCATTGTGATGACAAAGGTCATGTAGAACTGTGATGACCAGGGTCATGTACCATTGTGATGACACGGTCATGGAACATTGTGATGACAAGAATTCTCGAGCATTGTGCTGACAAGGGCCATGGACCATTGTGATGACATGGTCATGGAACATTGTGATGACAAGAATTCTGGAGCATTGTGATGACAAGGATCATGGAGCATTGTGATGACACGGTCATGGAACATTGTGATGACAAGAATTCTGCAGCATTGCGATGACAAGGGCCATGGAGCATTGTGATGACAAGAATTCTGGAGCATTGTGCTGACAAGGGCCATGGACCATTGTGATGACATGGTCATGGAACATTGTGATGACAAGAATTCTGGAGCATTGTGATGACAAGGGTCATGGAGCATTGTGATGACACGGTCATGGAACATTGTGATGACAAGAATTCTGCAGCATTGCGATGACAAGGGCCATGGAGCATTGTGATGACACGGTCATGGAATATTGTCATGAGAAGAATTCTGGAGAATTGTGCTGATAAGGGCCATGGAGCATTGTGAAGATACGGTCATGGAACATTGTGATGAGAAGAATTCTGGAGCATTATGATGACAAAGGCCATGGAGCATTGTGATGACACGGCCATGGAACATTGTGATGAAAACAATTCTGCAGCATTGGGATGAAAAGGGCCATGGAGCATTGTGATGACACGGTCATGGAACATTGTCATGAGAAGAATTCTGTAGCATTGTGCTGACAAGGGCCATGGAGCATTGTGATGACACGGCCATGGAACATTGTGATGACAAGAATTCTGTAGCATTCTGATGACAAGCGCCATAGAGCATTGTGATGACACGTTCATGGAATATAGTAATGACAAGAATTCTGGAGCATTATGATGACAAGGGCCATGGAGCATTGTGATGACACGGCCATGGAACATTGTGATGACAAGAATTCTGGAGCATTGTGATGACAGTGGCCATGGAGCATTGTGTTGACACGGTCATGGAACATTGTGATGAGAAGAATTCTGGAGGATTGTCATGACAAGGGCCATGGAGCATTGTGATGACATGGTCATGAAATATTGTGATGACAAGAATTCTGCAGCATTGTGATGACAAGGGCCATGGAGCGTTCTGATGACACGGTCATGGAAAATTGTGATGAGAAGAATTCTGGAGCATTGTGCTGAAAAGGGCCATGGAGCATTGTGATGATATGGTCATGGAACATTGTGATGTCAAGATTTCTGGAGCATTATGATGACAAGGGCCATGGATCATTGTGATGACATGGCCATGGAACATTGTGATGACAAGAATTCTGGAGCATTGTGATGACAATGGCCATGGAGCATTGTGATGATACGGTCATGGAACATTGTGATGACAAGAATTCTGGAGCATTGTGATGACAATGGCCATGGAGCATTGTGATGACACGATATGGAACATTGTGATGACAAGAATTCTTGAGCATTGTGATGACAAGGGCCATGGAGCATTGTGATGACACGGTCATGGAACATTGTGATGAGAAGAATTCTGGAGCATTGTCATGACAAGGGCCATGGAGCATTGTGATGACACGGTCAAGGAACATTGCGATGACAAGATTTCTAGAGCATTGTGGTGAAAGGGAATGGAGCATTGTGATTAAAGGTGACAAGGAACATTGTGTTGATATGGGCAGAAAATTCTGTGATGACGGTGGTCATGGAGTATTGAGACAAAATGTGTCATGGAATATTGTGCTGACAAGGGCCATGGAGCATTGTGCTGACAGGGCCATGGTGAATTGTGATGACATCTGTCATGGGGCATTGTGATGACAGTGGTCATCTAGATTTGCGATGAAAGGTATCATGGAGCACTGTGATGACAGGGGCCATGGAACATTGTGATGACAAAGGCCATGGAACATTGTGATGACAAGTGTCATGGGGCATTTTGATGACATTGGCATGGAGCATTATGATGACAAGAGTTCTGGAGCATTTTGATGACAAGGGCATGGAGCATTGTGATGACAGGGCCCACGGAGCTTTGTGATGAAAAGGGCAGGGTACATTGTGATGACAGGGTTCATGGAGCATTGTTATGAAAGGGGCCATGGAGCACTGAGATGAGAGCCGTTATGAGGCATGGTGATGACAGTGGTCATGGAGCATTGTGATGAAAGAGATCATGGAGCAATATGATAACAGGGGCCATGGAGCATTGTGATGACAGGGGTATTGGAGCATTGTGATGGAAGTAGACATGGATCATTGTGATGACATGTGTCCTGGAACACTGTGATGAGACGGTTCATCGAGTATTGTGATGACAAGGGTCATAGCGAATTGTGATGACAAGTGTCATGGGGCATTGTGTGACATTGATCATCTAGGAATTGTGATGAAAGGTATCATGGAGCACTGTGATGAAAATTGTCCTGGATTATTGTGATGACAGCAGTCATGGAGAATTGTGATGACAGGGATTATGCAGCATTGTGTTGACAAGGGTATGGACTATTGTGATGACAATGGTCATGGAGCAATGTGATGAAAGTATTCATGGAACATCGTGATGAAAAGTGCATGGGAGCATTGTGACGATAAAGGCCATGGAGTATTGTGATGACTAGTGTCATGGAGCATTTTAATGAAAGGTTTCATTGTGCACCATGATGACAAAGGGGATGGAGAATTGTGATGAAACTGGTCCTGGAGCATTGTGATAACAAAAGCCATGGAGCATTGTGATGACAGGCATCATGGAGCATTGTGAAGAAAGGGGCCATGGGGTATTGTAATGACACTAGAGAAATATGATGAAAATGGTCAGCGAGCATAGTGATTAAAGTGGTCATTGAGAATTGTGATGAAAAGCAACATAGAGCATTGTGATGACAAAGTTCATGGAGAACTGTGATGACCAGGGTCATGTAGCATTGTGATGACACGGTCATGGAACATTGTGATGACAAGAATTCTGGAGCATTGTGCTGACAAGGGCCATGGACCATTGTGATGACATGGTCATGGAACATTGTGATGACAAGAATTCTGGACCATTGTGATGACAAGGGTCATGGACCATTGTGATGACACGGTCATGGAACATTGTGATGACAAGAATTCTGCAGCATTGCGATGACAAGGGCCATGGAGCATTGTGATGACACGGTCATGGAACATTGTCATGAGAAGAATTCTGGAGCATTGTGCTGATAAGGGCCATGGAGCATTGTGATGATACGGTCATGGAACATTGTGATGAGAAGAATTCTGGAGCATTATGATGACAAGTGCCATGGAGCATTGTGATGACACGGCCATGGAACATTGTGATGAAAACAATTCCGCAGCATTGCGATGAAAAGGGCCATGGAGCATTGTGATGACACGGTCATGGAACATTGTCATGAGAAGAATTCTGGAGCATTGTGCTGACAAGGGCCATGGAGCATTGTGATGACATGGCCATGGAACATTGTGATGACAAGAATTCTGTAGCATTCAGATGACAAGCGCCATAGAGCATTGTGATGACACGTTCATGGAATATAGTAATGACAAGAATTCTGGAGCATTATGATGAGAAGGGCCATGGAGCATTGTGTTGACACGGTCATGGAACATTGTGATGAGAAGAATTCTGGAGCATTGTGCTGAAAAGGGCCATGGAGCATTGTGATGATACGGTCATGGAACATTGTGATGACAAGAATTCTGGAGCATTATGATAACAAGGGCCATGGAGCATTGTGATGACACGGCCATGGAACATTGTGATGACAAGAATTCTGGAGCATTGTGATGACAGTGGCCATGGAGCATTGTGATGACACGGTCATGGAACATTGTGATGACAAGAATTCTGGAGCATTGTGATGATGACGGCCATGGAGCATTGTGATGACACAGTCAAGGAACATTGCGATGAAAAATATTTCTGGACCATTGTGATGAAAGGGCATGGAGCATTTTGATTAAAGGTGACAAGGAACATTGTGATGAAATGGGCAGAGAACTCTGTGATGACAGTGGTCATGCAGTATTGTGACGAAAAGTGTCATGGAACATTCTGCTGACAGCGATCATGGAGCTTTTTGGTAAGAGAGGCTATGGAGATTTGTGATGTCAGGCGTCATGGGGCATTGTGTTGAGAGCGGTCTTGGAGCATTGTGATGAAAAGGGTCATGGACCACTGTGATTACAGGGGCCATGGAACATTGTGAATACAAAGGCTATGGAGCATTGAGATGACAGGGTTCATGGAGCACTGTGATGAATGTGATCTTGGATCATTGTGATGACAAGTGTCCTGGAACCTTGTGATGACACGGTTCATGGAGCATTGTGATGACAAGGACCATGGCGAATTGTGATGACATCTGTCATGGGGCATTGTGATGACAGTGGTCATCTAGATTTGCGATGAAAGGTATCATGGAGCACTGTGATGACAGGAGCCATGGAACATTGTGATGACAAAGGCCATGGAGCATTGTGATGACAAGTGTCATGGGGCATTTTGATGACATTGGCATGGAGCATTATGATGACAAGAGTTCTGGAGCATGTTGATGACAAGGGCATGGAGCATTGTGATGACAGGGCCCACGGAGCTTTGTGATGAAAAGGGCAGGGTACATTGTGATGACAGGGTTCATGGAGCATTGTGATGAAAGGGGCCATGGAGCATTGAGATGAGAGCCGTTATGAGGCATGGTGATGACAGTGGTCATGGAGCATTGTGATGAAAGAGATCATGGAGCAATATGATAACAGGGGCCATGGAGCATTGTGATGACAGGGGTATTGGAGCATTGTGATGGAAGTAGACATGGATCATTGTGATGACATGGGTCCTGGAACACTGTGATGACACGGTTCATCGAGTATTGTGATGACAAGGGTCATAGCGAATTGTGATGACAAGTGTCATGGGGCATTGTGATGACATTGATCATCTAGGAATTGTGATGAAAGGTATCGTGGAGCACTGTGATGACTGGGGGCATGAAGCACTGTGATGAAAATTGTCCTGGATTATTGTGATGACAGCAGTCATGGAGAATTGTGATGACAGGGATTATGCAGCATTGTGTTGACAAGGGTATGGACTATTGTGATGACAATGGTCATGGAGCAATGTGATGAAAGTATTCATGGAACATCGTGATGAAAAGTGCATGGGAGCATTGTGACGATAAAGGCCATGGAGTATTGTGATGACTAGTGTCATGGAGCATTTTAATGAAAGGTTTCATTGTGCACCATGATGACAAAGGGGATGGAGAATTGTGATGAAACTGGTCCTGGAGCATTGTGATAACAAAAGCCATGGAGCATTGTGATGACAGGCATCATGGAGCATTGTGAAGAAAGGGGTCATGGGATATTGTAATGACACTAGACAAATATGATGAAAATGGTCAGTGAGCATAGTGATTAAAGTGGTCATTGAGAATTGTGATGAAAAGCGACATAGAGCATTGTGATGACAAAGGTCATGGAGAACTGTGATGACCAGGGTCATGGAACATTCTGATGACAGGAATTCTGGAGCATTGTGCTGACAAGGGCCATGGACCATTTTGATGACATGGTCATGGAACATTGCGATGACAAGATTTCTGGAGCATTGTGATGAAAGGGCATGGAGCATTTTGATTAAAGGTGACAAGGAACATTGTGATGATATGGGTAGAGAACTCTGTGATGACAGTGGTCATGGAGTATTGTGACAAAATGTGTCATGGAATATTGTGCTGACAAGGGCCATGGAGCATTGTGATGACAGGGCCATGGAACATTGTGATGACAAGAATTCGGGAGCATTGTGATGACAATGGCCATGGAGCATTGTGATGACACGGTATGGAACATTGTGATGACAAGGGCCATGGAGCATTGTGATGACACGGTCATGGAAAATTGTGATGAGAAGAATTCTGGAGCATTGTGCTGACAAGGGCCATGGAGCATTGTGATGATACGGTCATGGAACATTGTGATGACAAGAATTCTGGAGCATTGTGATGACAATGGCCATGGAGCATTGTGATGACACGGTATGGAACATTGTGATGACAAGAATTCTGGAGCATTGTGATGACAAGGTCCATGGAGCATTGTGATGACACGGTCATGGAACATTGTGATGACAGGAATTCTGGAGCATTGTGCTGAAAAGGGCCATGGAGCATTGTGATGACACGGTCATGAAACAATGTGATGAGAAGAATTCCGGAGCATTGTGATGACAAGGGCCATGGAGCATTGTGATGACATGGTCATGGAACTTTGTGATGACAAGAATTCTGGAGCATTGTGCTGATGACGGCCATGGAGCATTGTGATGACACAGTCAAGGAACATTGCGATGAAAATGATTTCTGGAACATTGTGATGAAAGGGCATGGAGCATTGTGATGACACGGCCATGGAACATTGTGATGACAATAATTCTGGAGCATTGTGATGACAATAGCCATGGAGCATTGTGATGACACGGTATGGAACATTGTGATGACAAGAATTCTGGAGCATTGTGATGAAAGGGCATGGAGCATTGTGATTAAAGGTGACAAGGAACATTGTGATGATATGGGCAGAGAACTCTGTGATGACAGTGGTCATGCAGTATTGTGACGAAAAGTGTCATGGAACATTCTGCTGACAGCGATCATGGAGCTTTTTGGTAAGAGAGGCTATGGAGATTTGTGATGTCAGGCGTCATGGGGCATTGTGTTGAGAGCGGTCTTGGAGCATTGTGATGAAAAGGGTCATGGAGCACTGTGATTACAGGGGCCATGGAGCATTGTGAATACAAAGGCTATGGAGCATTGAGATGACAGGGTTCATGGAGCACTGTGATGAATGTGATCTTGGATCATTGTGATGACAAGTGTCCTGGAACCTTGTGATGACACGGTTCATGGAGCATTGTGATGACAAGGACCATGGCGAATTGTGATGACATCTGTCATGGGGCATTGTGATGACAGTGGTCATCTAGATTTGCGATGAAAGGTATCATGGAGCACTGTGATGACAGTAGCCATGGAACATTGTGATGACAAAGGCCATGGAGCATTGTGATGACAAGTGTCATGGGGCATTTTGATGACATTGGCATGGAGCATTATGATGACAAGAGTTCTGGAGCATGTTGATGACAAGGGCATGGAGCATTGTGATGACAGGGCCCACGGAGCTTTGTGATGAAAAGGGCAGGGTACATTGTGATGACAGGGTTCATGGAGCATTGTGATGAAAGGGGCCATGGAGCATTGAGATGAGAGCCGTTATGAGGCATGGTGATGACAGTGGTCATGGAGCATTGTGATGAAAGAGATCATGGAGCAATATGATAACAGGGGCCATGGAGCATTGTGATGACAGGGGTATTGGAGCATTGTGATGGAAGTAGACATGGATCATTGTGATGACATGGGTCCTGGAACACTGTGATGACACGGTTCATCGAGTTTTGTGATGACAAGGGTCATAGCGAATTGTGATGACAAGTGTCATGGGGCATTGTGATGACATTGATCATCTAGGAATTGTGATGAAAGGTATCGTGGAGCACTGTGATGACTGGGGGCATGAAGCACTGTGATGAAAATTGTCCTGGATTATTGTGATGACAGCAGTCATGGAGAATTGTGATGACAGGGATTATGCAGCATTGTGTTGACAAGGGTATGGACTATTGTGATGACAATGGTCATGGAGCAATGTGATGAAAGTATTCATGGAACATCGTGATGAAAAGTGCATGGGAGCATTGTGACAATAAAGGCCATGGAGTATTGTGTTGACTAGTGTCATGGAGCATTTTAATGAAAGGTTTCATTGTGCACCTTGATGACAAAGGGGATGGAGAATTGTGATGAAACTGGTCCTGGAGCATTGTGATAACAAAAGCCATGGAGCATTGTGATGACAGGCATCATGGAGCATTGTGAAGAAAGGGGCCATGGGGTATTGTAATGACACTAGAGAAATATGATGAAAATGGTCAGCGAGCATAGTGATTAAAGTGGTCATTGAGAATTGTGATGAAAAGCAACATAGAGCATTGTGATGACAAAGTTCATGGAGAACTGTGATGACCAGGGTCATGTAGCATTGTGATGACACGGTCATGGAACATTGTGATGACAAGAATTCTGGAGCATTGTGCTGACAAGGGCCATGGACCATTGTGATGACATGGTCATGGAACATTGTGATGACAAGAATTCTGGACCATTGTGATGACAAGGGTCATGGACCATTGTGATGACACGGTCATGGAACATTGTGATGACAAGAATTCTGCAGCATTGCGATGACAAGGGCCATGGAGCATTGTGATGACACGGTCATGGAACATTGTCATGAGAAGAATTCTGGAGCATTGTGCTGATAAGGGCCATGGAGCATTGTGATGATACGGTCATGGAACATTGTGATGAGAAGAATTCTGGAGCATTATGATGACAAGTGCCATGGAGCATTGTGATGACACGGCCATGGAACATTGTGATGAAAACAATTCCGCAGCATTGCGATGAAAAGGGCCATGGAGCATTGTGATGACACGGTCATGGAACATTGTCATGAGAAGAATTCTGGAGCATTGTGCTGACAAGGGCCATGGAGCATTGTGATGACACGGCCATGGAACATTGTGATGACAAGAATTCTGTAGCATTCTGATGACAAGCGCCATAGAGCATTGTGATGACACGTTCATGGAATATAGTAATTACAAGAATTCTGGAGCATTATGATGAGAAGGGCCATGGAGCATTGTGTTGACACGGTCATGGAACATTGTGATGAGAAGAATTCTGGAGCATTGTGCTGAAAAGGGCCATGGAGCATTGTGATGATACGGTCATGGAACATTGTGATGACAAGAATTCTGGAGCATTATGATAACAAGGGCCATGGAGCATTGTGATGACACGGCCATGGAACATTGTGATGACAAGAATTCTGGAGCATTGTGATGACAGTGGCCATGGAGCATTGTGATGACACGGTCATGGAACATTGTGATGACAAGAATTCTGGAGCATTGTGATGATGACGGCCATGGAGCATTGTGATGACACAGTCAAGGAACATTGCGATGAAAAATATTCTGGACCATTGTGATGAAAGGGCATGGAGCATTTTGATTAAAGGTGACAAGGAACATTGTGATGAAATGGGCAGAGAACTCTGTGATGACAGTGGTCATGCAGTATTGTGACGAAAAGTGTCATGGAACATTCTGCTGACAGCGATCATGGAGCTTTTTGGTAAGAGAGGCTATGGAGATTTGTGATGTCAGGCGTCATGGGGCATTGTGTTGAGAGCGGTCTTGGAGCATTGTGATGAAAAGGGTCATGGACCACTGTGATTACAGGGGCCATGGAACATTGTGAATACAAAGGCTATGGAGCATTGAGATGACAGGGTTCATGGAGCACTGTGATGAATGTGATCTTGGATCATTGTGATGACAAGTGTCCTGGAACCTTGTGATGACACGGTTCATGGAGCATTGTGATGACAAGGACCATGGCGAATTGTGATGACATCTGTCATGGGGCATTGTGATGACAGTGGTCATCTAGATTTGCGATGAAAGGTATCATGGAGCACTGTGATGACAGGAGCCATGGAACATTGTGATGACAAAGGCCATGGAGCATTGTGATGACAAGTGTCATGGGGCATTTTGATGACATTGGCATGGAGCATTATGATGACAAGAGTTCTGGAGCATGTTGATGACAAGGGCATGGAGCATTGTGATGACAGGGCCCACGGAGCTTTGTGATGAAAAGGGCAGGGTACATTGTGATGACAGGGTTCATGGAGCATTGTGATGAAAGGGGCCATGGAGCATTGAGATGAGAGCCGTTATGAGGCATGGTGATGACAGTGGTCATGGAGCATTGTGATGAAAGAGATCATGGAGCAATATGATAACAGGGGCCATGGAGCATTGTGATGACAGGGGTATTGGAGCATTGTGATGGAAGTAGACATGGATCATTGTGATGACATGGGTCCTGGAACACTGTGATGACACGGTTCATCGAGTATTGTGATGACAAGGGTCATAGCGAATTGTGATGACAAGTGTCATGGGGCATTGTGATGACATTGATCATCTAGGAATTGTGATGAAAGGTATCGTGGAGCACTGTGATGACTGGGGGCATGAAGCACTGTGATGAAAATTGTCCTGGATTATTGTGATGACAGCAGTCATGGAGAATTGTGATGACAGGGATTATGCAGCATTGTGTTGACAAGGGTATGGACTATTGTGATGACAATGGTCATGGAGCAATGTGATGAAAGTATTCATGGAACATCGTGATGAAAAGTGCATGGGAGCATTGTGACGATAAAGGCCATGGAGTATTGTGATGACTAGTGTCATGGAGCATTTTAATGAAAGGTTTCATTGTGCACCATGATGACAAAGGGGATGGAGAATTGTGATGAAACTGGTCCTGGAGCATTGTGATAACAAAAGCCATGGAGCATTGTGATGACAGGCATCATGGAGCATTGTGAAGAAAGGGGTCATGGGATATTGTAATGACACTAGAGAAATATGATGAAAATGGTCAGTGAGCATAGTGATTAAAGTGGTCATTGAGAATTGTGATGAAAAGCGACATAGAGCATTGTGATGACAAAGGTCATGGAGAACTGTGATGACCAGGGTCATGTAACATTGTGATGACACGGTCATGGAACATTCTGATGACAGGAATTCTGGAGCATTGTGCTGACAAGGGCCATGGACCATTTTGATGACATGGTCATGGAACATTGCGATGACAAGATTTCTGGAGCATTGTGATGAAAGGGCATGGAGCATTTTGATTAAAGGTGACAAGGAACATTGTGATGATATGGGCAGAGAACTCTGTGATGACAGTGGTCATGGAGTATTGTGACAAAATGTGTCATGGAATATTGTGCTGACAAGGGCCATGGAGCATTGTGATGACAGGGCCATGGAACATTGTGATGACAAGAATTCGGGAGCATTGTGATGACAATGGCCATGGAGCATTGTGATGACACGGTATGGAACATTGTGATGACAAGGGCCATGGAGCATTGTGATGACACGGTCATGGAAAATTGTGATGAGAAGAATTCTGGAGCATTGTGCTGACAAGGGCCATGGAGCATTGTGATGATACGGTCATGGAACATTGTGATGACAAGAATTCTGGAGCATTGTGATGACAATGGCCATGGAGCATTGTGATGACACGGTATGGAACATTGTGATGACAAGAATTCTGGAGCATTGTGATGACAAGGTCCATGGAGCATTGTGATGACACGGTCATGGAACATTGTGATGACAGGAATTCTGGAGCATTGTGCTGAAAAGGGCCATGGAGCATTGTGATGACACGGTCATGAAACAATGTGATGAGAAGAATTCCGGAGCATTGTGATGACAAGGGCCATGGAGCATTGTGATGACATGGTCATGGAACTTTGTGATGACAAGAATTCTGGAGCATTGTGCTGATGACGGCCATGGAGCATTGTGATGACACAGTCAAGGAACATTGCGATGAAAATGATTTCTGGAACATTGTGATGAAAGGGCATGGAGCATTGTGATGACACGGCCATGGAACATTGTGATGACAATAATTCTGGAGCATTGTGATGACAATAGCCATGGAGCATTGTGATGACACGGTATGGAACATTGTGATGACAAGAATTCTGGAGCATTGTGATGAAAGGGCATGGAGCATTGTGATTAAAGGTGACAAGGAACATTGTGATGATATGGGCAGAGAACTCTGTGATGACAGTGGTCATGCAGTATTGTGACGAAAAGTGTCATGGAACATTCTGCTGACAGCGATCATGGAGCTTTTTGGTAAGAGAGGCTATGGAGATTTGTGATGTCAGGCGTCATGGGGCATTGTGTTGAGAGCGGTCTTGGAGCATTGTGATGAAAAGGGTCATGGAGCACTGTGATTACAGGGGCCATGGAGCATGGTGAATACAAAGGCTATGGAGCATTGAGATGACAGGGTTCATGGAGCACTGTGATGAATGTGATCTTGGATCATTGTGATGACAAGTGTCCTGGAACCTTGTGATGACACGGTTCATGGAGCATTGTGATGACAAGGACCATGGCGAATTGTGATGACATCTGTCATGGGGCATTGTGATGACAGTGGTCATCTAGATTTGCGATGAAAGGTATCATGGAGCACTGTGATGACAGGGGCCATGGAACATTGTGATGACAAAGGCCATGGAGCATTGTGATGACAAGTGTCATGGGGCATTTTGATGACATTGGCATGGAGCATTATGATGACAAGAGTTCTGGAGCATTTTGATGACAAGGGCATGGAGCATTGTGATGACAGGGCCCACGGAGCTTTGTGATGAAAAGGGCAGGGTACATTGTGATGACAGGGTTCATGGAGCATTGTGATGAAAGGGGCCATGGAGCATTGAGATGAGAGCCGTTATGAGGCATGGTGATGACAGTGGTCATGGAGCATTGTGATGAAAGAGATCATGGAGCAATATGATAACAGGGGCCATGGAGCATTGTGATGACAAGGGTATTGGAGCATTGTGATGGAAGTAGACATGGATCATTGTGATGACATGTGTCCTGGAACACTGTGATGACACGGTTCATCGAGTATTGTGATGACAAGGGTCATAGCGAATTGTGATGACAAGTGTCATGGGGCATTGTGATGACATTGATCATCTAGGAATTGTGATGAAATGTATCATGGAGCACTGTGATGAAAATTGTCCTGGATTACTGTGATGACAGCAGTCATGGAGAATTGTGATGACAGGGATTATGCAGCATTGTGTTGACAAGGGTATGGACTATTGTGATGACAATGGTCATGGAGCAATGTGATGAAAGTATTCATGGAACATCGTGATGAAAAGTGCATGGGAGCATTGTGACAATAAAGGCCATGGAGTATTGTGATGACTAGTGTCATGGAGCATTTTAATGAAAGGTTTCATTGTGCACCTTGATGACAAAGGGGATGGAGAATTGTGATGAAACTGGTCCTGGAGCATTGTGATAACAAAAGCCATGGAGCATTGTGATGACACGGTCATGGAACATTGTGATGACAGGAATTCTCGAGCATTGTGCTGACAAGGGCCATGGACCATTGTGATGACACGGTCATGGAACATTGCGATGACAAGATTTCTGGAGCATTGTGATGAAAGGGCATGGAGCATTGTGATTAAAGGTGACAAGGAACATTGTGATGATATGGGCAGAAAACTCTGTGATGACAGTGGTCGTGGAGTACTGTGACAAAAATGTCATGGAACATTGTGCTGACAAGGGCCATGGAGCATTGTGATGACACGGTCATGGAACATTGTGATGACAAGAATTCTGGAGCATTATGATGACAAGGGCCATGGAGCATTGTGATGACAGGGCCATGGAACATTGTGATGACAAGATTTCGGGAGCAATGTAATGACAATGGCCATGGAGCATTGTGATGACATCGTCATGGAACATTGTGATGAGAAAAATTCTAGAGCATTGTTATGACAAGGGCCATGGAGCATTGTGATGACAAGGTCATGGAACATTGTGATGACAAGAATTCTGCAGCATTATAATGACAAGGGCCATGGAGCATTGTGATGACAGGGCCATGGAACATTGTGATGACAAGAATTCGGGAGCATTGTGATGACAATGACCATGGAGCATTGTGATGACACGGTCATGGAACATTGTGATGAGAAGAATTCTGGAGCATTGTCATGACAAGGGCCATGGAGCATTGTGATGACACGGTCATGGAACATTGTGATGACAAGAATTCTGGAGCATTGTGATGACAAGGGCCATGGAGCACTGTGATGACAAGGTCATGGAACATTGTGATGACAAAAATTCTGGAGCATTGTGCTGACAAGGGCCATGGAGCATTGTGAGGACACGGTCATGGAACATTGTGATGACAAGAATTCTGGAGCATTCTGATGACAAAGGCGATTGAGCATTGTGATGACACGGTTATGGAACATTGTGATGACAAGAATTCTGGAGCATTGTGATGACAGTGGCCATGGAGCATTTTGTTGACACGGTCATGGAACATTGTGATGAGAAGAATTCTGGAGCATTGTCATGACAAGGGCCATGGAGCATTGTGATGACACGGTCATGGAACATTGTGATGACAAGAATTCTGGAGCCTTGTGATGACAAGGGCTATGGAGCATTGTGATCACACGGCCCTGGAACATTGTGATGACAAGAATTCTGGAGCATTGTGATGACAATGGCCATGGAGCATTGTGATGACACGGTATGGAACATTGTGTTGACAAGAATTCTGGAGCCTTGTGATGACAAGGGCCATGGAGCATTGTGATGACACGGCCCTGGAACATTGTGATGACAAGAATTCTGGAGCATTGTGATGACAATGGCCATGGAGCATTGTGATGACACGGTATGGAACATTGTGATGACAAGAATTCTGGAGCATTGTGATGACAAGGGCCATGGAGCATTGTGATGACACGATCATGGAACATTCTGATGACAGGAATTATGGAGCATTGTGCTGAAAAGGGCCATGGAGCATTGTGATGACACGGTCATGGAACAATGTGATGAGAAGAATTCCGGAGCATTGTGCTGACAAGGGCCATGGAGCATTGTGATGACACGGTCATGGAACATTGTGATGACAAGAATTCTGGAGCATTGTGATGATGACGGCCATGGAGCATTGTGATGACACAGTCAAGGAACATTGCGATGAAAAATATTTCTGGAGCATTGTGATGAAAGGGCATGGAGCATTTTGATTAATGGTGACAAGGAACATTGTGATGAAATGGGCAGAGAACTCTGTGATGACAGTGGTCATGCAGTATTGTGACGAAAAGTGTCATGGAACATTCTGCTGACAGCGATCATGGAGCTTTTTGGTAAGAGAGGCTATGGAGATTTGTGATGTCAGGCGTCATGGGGCATTGTGTTGAGAGCGGTCTTGGAGCATTGTGATGAAAAGGGTCATGGAGCACTGTGATTACAGGGGCCATGGAACATTGTGAATACAAAGGCTATGGAGCATTGAGATGACAGGGTTCATGGAGCACTGTGATGAATGTGATCTTGGATCATTGTGATGACAAGTGTCCTGGAACCTTGTGATGACACGGTTCATGGAGCATTGTGATGACAAGGACCATGGCGAATTGTGATGACATCTGTCATGGGGCATTGTGATGACAGTGGTCATCTAGATTTGCGATGAAAGGTATCATGGAGCACTGTGATGACAGGAGCCATGGAACATTGTGATGACAAAGGCCATGGAGCATTGTGATGACAAGTGTCATGGGGCATTTTGATGACATTGGCATGGAGCATTATGATGACAAGAGTTCTGGAGCATGTTGATGACAAGGGCATGGAGCATTGTGATGACAGGGCCCACGGAGCTTTGTGATGAAAAGGGCAGGGTACATTGTGATGACAGGGTTCATGGAGCATTGTGATGAAAGGGGCCATGGAGCATTGAGATGAGAGCCGTTATGAGGCATGGTGATGACAGTGGTCATGGAGCATTGTGATGAAAGAGATCATGGAGCAATATGATAACAGGGGCCATGGAGCATTGTGATGACAGGGGTATTGGAGCATTGTGATGGAAGTAGACATGGATCATTGTGATGACATGTGTCCTGGAACACTGTGATGACACGGTTCATCGAGTATTGTGATGACAAGGGTCATAGCGAATTGTGATGACAAGTGTCATGGGGCATTGTGATGACATTGATCATCTAGGAATTGTGATGAAAGGTATCGTGGAGCACTGTGATGACTGGGGGCATGAAGCACTGTGATGAAAATTGTCCTGGATTATTGTGATGACAGCAGTCATGGAGAATTGTGATGACAGGGATTATGCAGCATTGTGTTGACAAGGTTATGGACTATTGTGATGACAATGGTCATGGAGCAATGTGATGAAAGTATTCATGGAACATCGTGATGAAAAGTGCATGGGAGCATTGTGACGATAAAGGCCATGGAGTATTGTGATGACTAGTGTCATGGAGCATTTTAATGAAAGGTTTCATTGTGCACCATGATGACAAAGGGGATGGAGAATTGTGATGAAACTGGTCCTGGAGCATTGTGATAACAAAAGCCATGGAGCATTGTGATGACAGGCATCATGGAGCATTGTGAAGAAAGGGGTCATGGGATATTGTAATGACACTAGAGAAATATGATGAAAATGGTCAGTGAGCATAGTGATTAAAGTGGTCATTGAGAATTGTGATGAAAAGCGACATAGAGCATTGTGATGACAAAGGTCATGGAGAACTGTGATGACCAGGGTCATGTAACATTGTGATGACACGGTCATGGAACATTGTGATGACAGGAATTCTCGAGCATTGTGCTGACAAGGGCCATGGACCATTGTGATGACATGGTCATGGAACATTGCGATGACAAGATTTCTGGAGCATTGTGATGAAAGGGCATGGAGCATTTTGATTAAAGGTGACAAGGAACATTGTGATGATATGGGCAGAGAACTCTGTGATGACAGTGGTCATGGAGTATTGTGACAAAATGTGTCATGGAATATTGTGCTGACAAGGGCCATGGAGCATTGTGATGACAGGGCCATGGAACATTGTGATGACAAGAATTCGGGAGCATTGTGATGACAATGGCCATGGAGCATTGTGATGACACGGTATGGAACATTGTGATGACAAGGGCCATGGAGCATTGTGATGACACGGTCATGGAAAATTGTGATGAGAAGAATTCTGGAGCATTGTGCTGACAAGGGCCATGGAGCATTGTGATGATACGGTAATGGAACATTGTGATGACAAGAATTCTGGAGCATTATGATGACAAGCGCCATAGAGCATTGTGATGACACGTACATGGAATATAGTAATGACAAGAATTCTGGAGCATTATGATGACAAGGGCCATGGAGCATTGTGATGACACGGCCATGGAACATTGTGATGACAAGATTTCTGGAGCATTCTGATGACAAGCGCCATAGAGCATTGTGATGACACGTTCATGGAATATAGTAATGACAAGAATTCTGGAGCATTATGATGACAAGCCCATGGAGCATTGTGATGACACGGTCATGGAACATTGTGATGAGAAGAATTCTGGAGCATTGTGCTGACAAGGGCCATGGAGCATTGTGATGATACGGTCACGGAACATTGTGATGACAAGAATTCTGGAGCATTATGATGACAAGCGCCATAGAGCATTGTGATGACACGTTCATGGAATATAGTAATGACAAGAATTCTGGAGCATTATGATGACAAGGGCCATGGAGCATTGTGATGACACGGCCATGGAACATTGTGATGAGAAGAATTCTGGAGCATTGTCATGACAAGGGCCATGGAGCATTGTGATGACACGGTCATGGAACATTGTGATGAGAAGAATTCTGGAGCATTGTGCTGACAAGCGCCATAGAGCATTGTGATGATACGGTCATGGAACATTGTGATGACAAGAATTCTGCAGCATTGTGAGGACAAGGGCCATGGAGCATTGTGATGACACGGTCATGGAACATTGTGATGAGAAGAATTCTGGATCATTGTGATGAAAATGGTCATGGAGCAATGTGATGAAAGTATTCATGGAACATCGTGATGAAAAGTGCATGGGAGCATTGTGAAGATAAAGGCCATGGAATATTGTGATGACTAGTGTCATGGAGCATTTTAATGAAAGGTTTCATTGTGCACCATGATGACAAAGGGGATGGAGAATTGTGATGAAACTGGTCCTGGAGCATTGTGATAACAAAAGCCATGGAGCATTGTGATGACAGGCATCATGGAGCATTGTGAAGAAAGGGGCCATGGGGAATTGTAATGACAATAGAGAAATATGATGAAAATGGTCAGCGAGCAAAGTGATTAAAGTGGTCATTGAGAATTGTGATGAAAAGCGACATAGAGCATTGTGATGACAAAGTTCATGGAGAACTGTGATGACCAGGGTCATGTAGCATTGTGATGAAACGGTCATGGAACATGGTGAAGACAAGAATTCTGGAGCATTGTGCTGACAAGGGCCATGGACCATTGTAATGACATGGTCATGGAACATTGTGATGAGAAGAATTCTGGAGCATTGTCATGACAAGGGCCATGGAGCATTGTGATGACACGGAATGGAACATTGTGATGACAAGAATTATGGAGCATTGTGATGACACGGTCATGGATCATTGTGATGACAAGAATTCTGGAGCATTGTGCTGACGAGGGCCATGGAGCATTGTGATGACACGGTCATGGAAAATTTTGATGAGAAGAATTCTGGAGCATTGTGCTGACAAGTGCCATGGAGCATTGTGATGATACGGTCATGGAACATTGTGATGACAAGAATTCTGCAGCATTGTGATGAAAAGGGCCATGGAGCATTGTGATGACACGGCCATGGAACATTGTGATGACAAGCATTCTGGAGCATTGTGATGACAATGGCCATGGAGCATTGTGATGACACGGTCATGGAACATTGTGATGACAAGGGCCATGGAGCATTGTGATGACACGGTTATGGAATATTGTGATGAGAAGAATTCTGGAGCATTGTGCTGACAAGGGCCATGGAGCATTGTGATGATACGGTCATGGAACATTGTGATGACAAGAATTCTGGCGCATTATGATGACAAGGGCCATGGAGCATTGTGATGACACGGCCATGGAACATTGTGATGACAGAATTCTGGAGCATTGTGCTGACAATGGCCATGGAGCATTGTGATGACACAGTCATGGAACAATGTGATGGGAAGAATTCCGGAGCATTGTGATGACAAGGGCCATGGAGCATTGTGATAACACGGTCATGGAACATTGTGATGACAAGAATTCTGGAGCATTGTGCTGATGACGGCCATGGAGCATTGTGATGACACAGTCAAGGAACATTGCGATGAAAAAGATTTCTGGAGCATTGTGATGAAAGGGCATGGAGCATTGTGATTAAAGGTGACAAGGAACATTGTGATGATATGGGCAGAGAACTCTGTGATGACAGTGGTCATGCAGTATTGTGACGAAAAGTGTCATGGAACATTCTGCTGACAGCGATCATGGAGCTTTTTGGTAAGAGAGGCTATGGAGATTTGTGATGTCAGGCGTCATGGGGCATTGTGTTGAGAGCGGTCTTGGAGCATTGTGATGAAAAAGGTCATGGAGCACTGTGATTACAGGGGCCATGGAGCATTGTGAATACAAAGGCTATGGAGCATTGAGATGACAGGGTTCATGGAGCACTGTGATGAATGTGATCTTGGATCATTGTGATGACAAGTGTCCTGGAACCTTGTGATGACACGGTTCATGGAGCATTGTGATGACAAGGACCATGGCGAATTGTGATGACATCTGTCATGGGGCATTGTGATGACAGTGGTCATCTAGATTTGCGATGAAAGGTATCATGGAGCACTGTGATGACAGGGGCCATGGAACATTGTGATGACAAAGGCCATGGAGCATTGTGATGACAAGTGTCATGGGGCATTTTGATGACATTGGCATGGAGCATTATGATGACAAGAGCATTTTGATGACAAGGGCATGGAGCATTGTGATGACAGGGCCCAAGGAGCTTTGTGATGAAAAGGACAGGTACATTGTGATGACAGGTTTCATGGAGCATTGTGATGAAAGGGGCCATGGAGCACTGAGATGAGAGCCGTTATGAGGCATGGTGATGACAGTGGTCATGGAGCATTGTGATGAAAGAGATCATGGAGCAATATGATAACAGGGGCCATGGAGCATTGTGATGACAGGGGTATTGGAGCATTGTGATGGAAGTAGACATGGATCATTGTGATGACATGTGTCCTGGAACACTGTGATGACACGGTTCATCGAGTATTGTGATGACAAGGGTCATAGCGAATTGTGATGACAAGTGTCATGGGGCATTCTGATGACATTGATCATCTAGGAATTGTGATGAAAGGTATCATGGAGCACTGTGATGACTGGGGGCATGAAGCACTGTGATGAAAATTGTCCTGGATTATTGTGATGACAGCAGTCATGGAGAATTGTGATGAGAGGGATTATGCAGCATTGTGTTGACAAGGGTATGGAGTATTGTGATGAAAATGGTCATGGAGCAATGTGATGAAAGTATTCATGGAACATCGTGATGAAAAGTGCATGGGAGCATTGTGACGATAAAGGCCATGGAGTATTGTGATGACTAGTGTCATGGAGCATTTTAATGAAAGGTTTCATTGTGCACCATGATGACAAAGGGGATGGAGAATTGTGATGAAACTGGTCCTGGAGCATTGTGATAACAAAAGCCATGGAGCATTGTGATGACAGGCATCATGGAGCATTGTGAAGAAAGAGGCCATGGGGAATTGTAATGACAATAGAGAAATATGATGAAAATGGTCAGCGAGCAAAGTGATTAAAGTGGTCATTGAGAATTGTGATGAAAAGCGACATAGAGCATTGTGATGACAAAGTTCATGGAGAACTGTGATGACCAGGGTCATTTAGCATTGTGATGAAACGGTCATGGAACATGGTGAAGACAAGAATTCTGGAGCATTGTGCTGACAAGGGCCATGGACCATTGTAATGACATGGTCATGGAACATTGTGATGAGAAGAATTCTGGAGCATTGTCATGACAAGGGCCACGGAGCATTCTGATAACACGGTCATGGAACATTGTGATGACAAGAATTCGGGAGCATTGTGATGACAATGGCCATGGAGCATTGTGATGACACGGTCATGGAACATTGTGCTGAGAAGAATTCTGGAGCATTGTCATGAAAAGGGCCATGGAGCAATGTGATGACACGGTAATGGAACATTGTGATGACAAGAATTCTGGAGCATTGTGCTGACAAGGGCCATGGAGCATTGTGATGACACGGTCATGGAATATTGTGATGAGAAGAATTCGGGAGCATTGTAATGACAAGGGCCATGGAGCATTGTGATGACACGGTCATGGAACATTGTGATGACAAGAATTCTGGAGCATTGTGCTGACAAGGGCCATGGACCATTGTGATGACACGGTCATGGAACATTGTGATGACAAGAATTCAGGAGCATTGTGATGACAAGGGCCATGGAGCATTGTGATGAGGCAGTCAAGGAACATTGCGATGAAAAAGATTTCTGGAGCATTGTGTTGACAGCGGTCTTGGAGCATTGTGATGAAAGGCGTCATGGAGCATTGTGAATACTGGGGCCATGGAGCATTGTGAATACAAAGGCTATGGAGCATTGAGATGACAGGTTTCATGGAGCACTGTGATGAATGTGATCTTGGATCATTGTGATGACAAGTGTCCTGGAACCTTGTGATGACACGGTTCATGGAGCATTGTGATGACAAGGACCATGGCAAATTGTGATGACATCTGTCATGGGGCATTGTGATGACAATGGTCATCTAGATTTGCGATGAAAGGTATCATGGAGCACTGTGATAACAGGGGCCATGGAACATTGTGATGACAAAGGTCATGAGCATTGTGATGACAAGTGTCATGGGGCATTTTGATGACATTGGCATGGAGCATTATGATGACAAGAGTTCTGGAGCATGTTGATGACAAGGGCATGGAGCATTGTGATGACAGGGCCCACCGAGCTTTCTGATGAAAAGGGCCGGGGACATTGTGATGACAGGGTTCATGGAGCATTGTGATGAAAGGGGCCATGGAGCATTGAGATGAGAACCGTTATGAAGCATGTTGATGACAGTGGTCATGGAGCATTGTGATGAAAGAGATCATGGAGCAATATGATAACAGGGGCCATGGAGCATTGTGATGACAGGGGTATTGGAGCATTGTGATGGAAGTAGACATGGATCATTGTGATGACATGTGTCCTGGAACACTGTGATGACACGGTTCATCGAGTATTGTGATGACAAGGGTCATAGCGAATTGTGATGACAAGTGTCATGGGGCATTGTGATGACATGGTCATGGAACATTGTGATGACAAGAATTCTGGAGCATTGTGCTGATGACGGCCATGGAGCATTGTGATGACACTGTCAAGGAACATTGCGATGAAAAAGATTTCTGGAGCATTGTGATGAAAGGGCATGGAGCATTGTGATTAAAGGTGACAAGGAACATTGTGATGATATGGGCAGAGAACTCTGTGATGACAGTGGTCTTGCAGTATTGTGACGAAAAGTGTCATGGAACATACTGCTGACAGCGATCATGGAGCTTTTTGGTAAGAGAGGCTATGGAGATTTGTGATGTCAGGCGTCATGGGGCATTGTGTTGAGAGCGGTCTTGGAGCATTGTGATGAAAAGGGTCATGGAGCACTGTGATTACAGGGGCCATGGAGCATTGTGAATACAAAGGCTATGGAGCATTGAGATGACAGGGTTCATGGAGCACTGTGATGAATGTGATCTTGGATCATTGTGATGACAAGTGTCCTGGAACCTTGTGATGACACGGTTCATGGAGCATTGTGATGACACGGACCATGGCGAATTGTGATGACATCTGTCATGGGGCATTGTGATGACAGTGGTCATCTAGATTTGCGATGAAAGGTATCATGGAGCACTGTGATGACAGGGGCCATGGAACATTGTGATGACAAAGGCCATGGAGCATTGTGATGAAAAGTGTCATGGGGCATTTTGATGACATTGGCATGGAGCATTATGATCACAAGAGTTGTGGAGCATTTTGAAGACAAGGGCATGGAGCATTGTGATGATAGGGCCCATGGAGCATTGTGATGAAAAGGGCAGGGAACATTGTGATGACAGAGTTCATGGGGCATTGTGATGACAGAGTCTTGGAGGATTGTGATTTCAGGGGTTATGGGGCACTGTGATGACAGGGGGCATGAAGCACTGTGATAAAAATTGTTCTGGATTATGGTGATGACAGCAGTCATGGAGAATTGTGATGACAGGGATTATGCAGCATTGTGTTGACAAGGGTATGGACTATTGTGATGACAATGGTCATGGAGCAATGTGATGAAAGTATTCATGGAACATCGTGATGAAAAGTGCATGGGAGCATTGTGACGATAAAGGCCATGGAGTATTGTGATGACTAGTGTCATGGAGCATTTTAATGAAAGGTTTCATTGTGCACCATGATGACAAAGGGGATGGAGAATTGTGATGAAACTGGTCCTGGATCATTGTGATAACAAAACCATGGAGCATTGTGATGACAGGCATCATGGAGCATTGTGAAGAAAGGGGCCATGGGGTATTGTAATGACACTAGAGAAATATGATGAAAATGGTCAGCGAGCATAGTGATTAAAGTGGTCATTGAGAATTGTGAAGAAAAGCGACATAGAGCATTGTGATGACAAAGGTCATGGAGAACTGTGATGACCAGGGTCATGTAGCATTGTGATGACACGGTTCATGGAGCATTGTGATGACAAGGACCATGGCAAATTGTGATGACATCTCTCATGGGGCATTGTGATGACAGTGGTCATCTAGATTTGCGATGAAAGGTATCATGGAGCACTGTGATAACAGGGGCCATGGAACATTGTGATGACAAGGGCCATGGAGCATTGTGATGACACGGTCCTGGAACATTGTGATGACAAGAATTCTGCAGCATTGCGATGACAAGGGCCATGGAGCATTGTGATGATACGGTCATGGAACATTGTGATGACAAGAATTCTGGAGCATTATGATGACAAGGGCCATGGAGCATTGTGATGACAGGGCCATGGAATATTGTGATGACAAGAATTCTGGAGCATTGTGATGACAATGGCCATTGAGCATTGTGATGACACGGTCATGGAGCATTGTGATGAGAAGAATTCTGGAGCATTGTCATGACAAGGGCCATGGAGCATTGTGATGATACGGTCATGGAACATTGTGATGACAAGAATTCTGGAGCATTGTGATGACAAGGGCCATGGAGCATTGTGATGACACGGTCATGGAACATTTTGATGACAAGAATTCTGGAGCATTATGATGACAAGGGCCATGGAGCATTGTGATGACAGGGCCATGGAACATTGTGATGACAAGAATTCGGGAGCATTGTGATGACAATGGCCATTGAGCATTGTGATGACACGGTCATGGAGCATTGTGATGAGAAGAATTCTGGAGCATTGTCATGAGAAGGGCCATGGAGCATTGTGATGACACGGTCATGGAATATTGTGATGACAAGAATTCTGGAGCATTGTGATGACAAGGGCCATGGAGCATTGTGATGACACGGCCATGGAACATTGTGATGAGAAGAATTCTGGAGCATTGTGCTGACAAGGGCCATGGAGCATTGTGATGACACGGTCATGGAGCATTGTGATGAGAAGAATTCTGGAGCATTGTGCTGACAAGGGCCATGGAGCATTGTGATGACACGGTCATGGAACATTGTGATGACAAGAATTCTGGAGCATTGTGATGACAAGGGCCATGGAGCATTGTGATGACACGGTCATGGAACATTGTGATGAGAAGAATTCTGGAGCATTGTGCTGACAAGGGCCATGGAGCATTGTGATGATACGGTCATGGAACATTGTGATGACAAGAATTATGGAGCATTGTGATGACAAGGGCCATGGAGCATTGTGATGACACGGTATGGAACATTGTGATGACAAGAATTCTGGAGCATTGTGCTGACAAGGGCCAAGGAGCATTGTGATGACACGGTCATGGAACATTGTGATGACAAGAATTCTGCAGCATTGCGATGACAAGGGCCATGGAGCATTGTGATGATACGGTCATGGAACATTGTGATGACAAGAATTCTGGAGCATTATGATGACAAGGGCCATGGAGCATTGTGATGACAGGGCCATGGAACATTGTGATGACATCTGTCATGGGGCATTGTGATGACAGTGGTCATCTAGATTTGCGATGAAAGTTATCATGGAGCACTGTGATAACAGGGGCCATGGAACATTGTGATGACAAAGGCCATGGAGCATTGTGATGACAAGTGTCATGGGGCATTTTGATGACATTGGCATGGAGCATTATGATGACAAGAGTTCGGGAGCATGTTGATGACAAGGGCATGGAGCATTGTGATGACAGGGCCCACCGAGCTTTGTGATGAAAAGGGCAGGGTACATTGTGATGACAGGGTTCATGGAGCATTGTGATGAAAGGGGCCATGGAGCATTGAGATGAGAGCCGTTATGAGGCATGGTGATGACAGTGGTCATGGAGCATTGTGATGAAAGAGATCATGGAGCAATATGATAACAGGGGCCATGGAGCATTGTGATGACAGGGGTATTGGAGCATTGTGATGGAAGTAGACATGGATCATTGTGATGACATGTGTCCTGGAACACTGTGATGACACGGTTCATCGAGTATTGTGATGACAAGGGTCATAGCGAATTGTGATGACAAGTGTCATGGGGCATTGTGATGACATTGATCATCTAGGAATTGTGATGAAAGCTATCGTGGAGCACTGGGATGACTGGGGGCATGAAGCACTGTGATGAAAATTGTCCTGGATTATGGTGATGACAGCAGTCATGGAGAATTGTGATGACAGGGATTATGCAGCATTGTGTTGACAAGGGTATGGACTATTGTGATGGCAATGGTCATGGAGCAATGTGATAAAAGTATTCATGGAACATCGTGATGAAAAGTGCATGGGAGCATTGTGACGATAAAGGCCATGGAGTATTGTGATGACTTGTGTCATGGAGCATTTTAATGAAAGGTTTCATTGTGCACCATGATGACAAAGGGGATGGAGAATTGTGATGAAACTGGTTCTGGAGCATTGTGATAACAAAAGCCATGGAGCATTGTGATGACAGGCATCATGGAGCATTGTGAAGAAAGGGGCCATGGGGTATTGTAATGACACTAGAGAAATATGATGAAAATGGTCAGCGAGCATAGTGATTAAAGTGGTCATTGAGAATTGTGATGAAAAGCGACAGAGAGCATTGTGATGACAAAGGTCATGGAGAACTGTGATGACCAGGGTCATGTAGCATTGTGATGACACGGTCATGGAACATTGTGATGACAAGAATTCTCGAGCACTGTGCTGACTAGGGCCATGGGCCATTGTGATGACATGGTCATGGAACATTGTGATGACAATAATTCTGGAGCATTGTGATGACAAGGGTCAAGGAGCATTCTGATGACACGGTCATGGAACATTGTGATGACAAGAATTCTGCAGCATTGCGATGACAAGGGCCATAGAGCATTTTGATGACACGGTCATGGAACATTGTGATGACAAGAATTCTGCAGCATTGCGATAACAAGGGCCATGGAGCATTGTGATGACACGGTCATGGAACATTGTGATGACAAGAATTCTGGAGCAATGTGATGACAATGGCCATGGACCATTGTGATGACACGGTCATGGAACATTGTGATGACAAGAATTCTGCAGCATTGCGATGACAAGGGCCATGGAGCATTGTGATGACACGGTCATGGAACATTGTCATGAGAAGAATTCTGGAGCATTGTGCTGATAAGGGCCATGGAGCATTGTGATGATACGGTCATGGAACATTGTGATGAGAAGAATTCTGGAGCATTATGATGACAAGGGCCATGGAGCATTGTGATGACACGGCCATGGAACATTGTGATGACAAGAATTCTGGAGCATTGTGCTGACAAGGGCCATGGAGCATTGTGATGACACGGTCATGGAACATTGTGATGACAAGAATTCTGGAGCATTCTGATGACAAAGGCGATGGAGCATTGTGATGACACGGTCATGGAACATTGTGATGAGAAGAATTCTGGAGCATTGTGCTGACAAGCGCTATGGAGCATTGTGATGACACGGTCATGGAGCATTGTGATGAGAAGAATTCTGGAGCATTGTCATGACAAGGGCCATGGAGCATTGTGATGATACGGTCATGGAACATTGTGATGACAAGAATTCTGGAGCATTGTGATGACAAGGGCCATGGAGCATTGTGATGACACGGTCATGGAACATTTTGATGACAAGAATTCTGGAGCATTATGATGACAAGGGCCATGGAGCATTGTGATGACAGGGCCATGGAACATTGTGATGACAAGAATTCGGGAGCATTGTGATGACAATGGCCATTGAGCATTGTGATGACACGGTCATGGAGCATTGTGATGAGAAGAATTCTGGAGCATTGTCATGAGAAGGGCCATGGAGCATTGTGATGACACGGTCATGGAATATTGTGATGACAAGAATTCTGGAGCATTGTGATGACAAGGGCCATGGAGCATTGTGATGACACGGCCATGGAACATTGTGATGAGAAGAATTCTGGAGCATTGTGCTGACAAGGGCCATGGAGCATTGTGATGACACGGTCATGGAGCATTGTGATGAGAAGAATTCTGGAGCATTGTGCTGACAAGGGCCATGGAGCATTGTGATGACACGGTCATGGAACATTGTGATGACAAGAATTCTGGAGCATTGTGATGACAAGGGCCATGGAGCATTGTGATGACACGGTCATGGAACATTGTGATGAGAAGAATTCTGGAGCATTGTGCTGACAAGGGCCATGGAGCATTGTGATGATACGGTCATGGAACATTGTGATGACAAGAATTATGGAGCATTGTGATGACAAGGGCCATGGAGCATTGTGATGACACGGTATGGAACATTGTGATGACAAGAATTCTGGAGCATTGTGCTGACAAGGGCCAAGGAGCATTGTGATGACACGGTCATGGAACATTGTGATGACAAGAATTCTGCAGCATTGCGATGACAAGGGCCATGGAGCATTGTGATGATACGGTCATGGAACATTGTGATGACAAGAATTCTGGAGCATTATGATGACAAGGGCCATGGAGCATTGTGATGACAGGGCCATGGAACATTGTGATGACATCTGTCATGGGGCATTGTGATGACAGTGGTCATCTAGATTTGCGATGAAAGTTATCATGGAGCACTGTGATAACAGGGGCCATGGAACATTGTGATGACAAAGGCCATGGAGCATTGTGATGACAAGTGTCATGGGGCATTTTGATGACATTGGCATGGAGCATTATGATGACAAGAGTTCGGGAGCATGTTGATGACAAGGGCATGGAGCATTGTGATGACAGGGCCCACCGAGCTTTGTGATGAAAAGGGCAGGGTACATTGTGATGACAGGGTTCATGGAGCATTGTGATGAAAGGGGCCATGGAGCATTGAGATGAGAGCCGTTATGAGGCATGGTGATGACAGTGGTCATGGAGCATTGTGATGAAAGAGATCATGGAGCAATATGATAACAGGGGCCATGGAGCATTGTGATGACAGGGGTATTGGAGCATTGTGATGGAAGTAGACATGGATCATTGTGATGACATGTGTCCTGGAACACTGTGATGACACGGTTCATCGAGTATTGTGATGACAAGGGTCATAGCGAATTGTGATGACAAGTGTCATGGGGCATTGTGATGACATTGATCATCTAGGAATTGTGATGAAAGCTATCGTGGAGCACTGGGATGACTGGGGGCATGAAGCACTGTGATGAAAATTGTCCTGGATTATGGTGATGACAGCAGTCATGGAGAATTGTGATGACAGGGATTATGCAGCATTGTGTTGACAAGGGTATGGACTATTGTGATGGCAATGGTCATGGAGCAATGTGATAAAAGTATTCATGGAACATCGTGATGAAAAGTGCATGGGAGCATTGTGACGATAAAGGCCATGGAGTATTGTGATGACTTGTGTCATGGAGCATTTTAATGAAAGGTTTCATTGTGCACCATGATGACAAAGGGGATGGAGAATTGTGATGAAACTGGTTCTGGAGCATTGTGATAACAAAAGCCATGGAGCATTGTGATGACAGGCATCATGGAGCATTGTGAAGAAAGGGGCCATGGGGTATTGTAATGACACTAGAGAAATATGATGAAAATGGTCAGCGAGCATAGTGATTAAAGTGGTCATTGAGAATTGTGATGAAAAGCGACAGAGAGCATTGTGATGACAAAGGTCATGGAGAACTGTGATGACCAGGGTCATGTAGCATTGTGATGACACGGTCATGGAACATTGTGATGACAAGAATTCTCGAGCACTGTGCTGACTAGGGCCATGGGCCATTGTGATGACATGGTCATGGAACATTGTGATGACAATAATTCTGGAGCATTGTGATGACAAGGGTCAAGGAGCATTCTGATGACACGGTCATGGAACATTGTGATGACAAGAATTCTGCAGCATTGCGATGACAAGGGCCATAGAGCATTTTGATGACACGGTCATGGAACATTGTGATGACAAGAATTCTGCAGCATTGCGATAACAAGGGCCATGGAGCATTGTGATGACACGGTCATGGAACATTGTGATGACAAGAATTCTGGAGCAATGTGATGACAATGGCCATGGACCATTGTGATGACACGGTCATGGAACATTGTGATGACAAGAATTCTGCAGCATTGCGATGACAAGGGCCATGGAGCATTGTGATGACACGGTCATGGAACATTGTCATGAGAAGAATTCTGGAGCATTGTGCTGATAAGGGCCATGGAGCATTGTGATGATACGGTCATGGAACATTGTGATGAGAAGAATTCTGGAGCATTATGATGACAAGGGCCATGGAGCATTGTGATGACACGGCCATGGAACATTGTGATGACAAGAATTCTGGAGCATTGTGCTGACAAGGGCCATGGAGCATTGTGATGACACGGTCATGGAACATTGTGATGACAAGAATTCTGGAGCATTCTGATGACAAAGGCGATGGAGCATTGTGATGACACGGTCATGGAACATTGTGATGAGAAGAATTCTGGAGCATTGTGCTGACAAGCGCTATGGAGCATTGTGATGATACGGTCATGGAACATTGTGATGACAAGAATTCTGGAGCATTATGATGACAAGGGCCATGGAGCATTGTGATGACACAGCCATGGAACATTGTGATGACAAGAATTCTGAAGCATTGTGATGACAATGGCCATGGAGCATTGTGATGACACGGTCATGGAACATTGTGATGAGAAGAATTCTGGAGCATTGTCATTACAAGGGCCATGGAGCATTGTGATGACACGGCCATGGAACATTGTGATGACAAGAATTCTGTAGAATTGTGATGACAAGGTTCATGGAGCATTGTGATGACACGGCCATGGAACATTGTGATGACAAGTATTCTGGAGCATTGTGATGACAATGGCCATGGAGCATTGTGATGACACGGTATGGAACATTGTGATGACAAGAATTCTGGAGCATTGTGATGACAAGGGCCATGGAGCATTGTGATGACATGGTCATGGAACATTGTGATGACAAGAATTCTGGAGCATTGTGCTGATGACGGCCATGGAGCATTGTGATGACACTGTCAAGGAACATTGCGATGAAAAAGATTTCTGGAGCATTGTGATGAAAGGGCATGGAGCATTGTGATTAAAGGTGACAAGGAACATTGTGATGATATGGGCAGAGAACTCTGTGATGACAGTGGTCTTGCAGTATTGTGACGAAAAGTGTCATGGAACATACTGCTGACAGCGATCATGGAGCTTTTTGGTAAGAGAGGCTATGGAGATTTGTGATGTCAGGCGTCATGGGGCATTGTGTTGAGAGCGGTCTTGGAGCATTGTGATGAAAAGGGTCATGGAGCACTGTGATTACAGGGGCCATGGAGCATTGTGAATACAAAGGCTATGGAGCATTGAGATGACAGGGTTCATGGAGCACTGTGATGAATGTGATCTTGGATCATTGTGATGACAAGTGTCCTGGAACCTTGTGATGACACGGTTCATGGAGCATTGTGATGACACGGACCATGGCGAATTGTGATGACATCTGTCATGGGGCATTGTGATGACAGTGGTCATCTAGATTTGCAATGAAAGGTATCATGGAGCACTGTGATGACAGGGGCCATGGAACATTGTGATGACAAAGGCCATGGAGCATTGTGATGACAAGTGTCATGGGGCATTTTGATGACATTGGCATGGAGCATTATGATGACAAGAATTCTGGAGCATTTTGATGACAAGGGCATGGAGCATTGTGATGACAGGGCCCACGGAGCTTTGTGATGAAAGGGCAGGGTACATTGTGATGACAGGGTTCATGGAGCATTGTGATGAAAGGGGCCATGGAGCATTGAGATGAGAGCCGTTATGAGGCATGGTGATGACAGTGGTCATGGAGCATTGTGATGAAAGAGATCATGGAGCAATATGATAACAGGGGCCATGGAGCATTGTGATGACAGGGGTATTGAAGCATTGTGATGGAAGTAGACATGGATCATTGTGATGACATGTGTCCTGGAACACTGTGATGACACGGTTCATCGAGTATTGTGATGACAAGGGTCATAGCGAATTGGGATGACAAGTGTCATGGGGCATTGTGATGACATTGATCATCTAGGAATTGTGATGAAAGGTATCGTGGAGCACTGTGATGACTGGGGGCATGAAGCACTGTGATGAAAATTGTTCTGGATTATTGTGATGACAGCAGTCATGGAGAATTGTGATGACAGGGATTATGCAGCATTGTGTTGACAAGGGTATGGACTATTGTGATGACAATGGTCATGGAGCAATGTGATGAAAGTATTCATGGAACATCGTGATGAAAAGTGCATGGGAGCATTGTGACGATAAAGGCCATGGAGTATTGTGATGACTAGTGTCATGGAGCATTTTAATGAAAGGTTTCATTGTGCACCATGATGACAAAGGGGATGGAGAATTGTGATGAAACTGGTCCTGGATCATTGTGATAACAAAACCATGGAGCATTGTGATGACAGGCATCATGGAGCATTGTGAAGAAAGGGGCCATGGGGTATTGTAATGACACTAGAGAAATATGATGAAAATGGTCAGCGAGCATAGTGATTAAAGTGGTCATTGAGAATTGTGAAGAAAAGCGACATAGAGCATTGTGATGACAAAGGTCATGGAGAACTGTGATGACCAGGGTCATGTAGCATTGTGATGACACGGTCATGGAACATTGTGATGACAACAATTCTGGAACATTGTGCTGACTAGGGCCATGGACCATTGTGATGACATGGTCATGGAACATTGTGATGACAATAATTCTGGAGCATTGTGATGACAAGGGTCATGGAGCATTATGATGACACGGTCATGGAACATTGTGATGACAAGAATTCTGCAGCATTGCGATGACAAGGGCCATGGAGCATTGTGATGATACGGTCATGGAACATTGTGATGACAAGAATTCTGGAGCATTATGATGACAAGGGCCATGGAGCATTGTGATGATAGGGCCATGGATCATTGTGATAACAAGAATTCGGGAGCATTGTGATGACAATGGCCATGGAGCATTGTGATGACACGGTCATGGAGCATTGTGATGAGAAGAATTCTGGAGCATTTTCATGACAAGGGCCATGGAGCATTGTGATGACACGGTCATGGAACATTGTGATGACAAGAATTCTGGAGCATTGTGCTGACAAGGGCCATGGAGCATTGTGATGACACGGTTATGGAACATTGTGATGACAAGAATTCTGGAGCATTCTGATGACAAAGGCGATGGAGCATTGTGATGACACGGTCATGGAACATTGTGATGACAAAAATTCTGGAGCATTGTGCTGACAAGGGCCATGGAGCATTGTGATGACACGTTCATGGAACATTGCGATGACAAGTATTCTGGAGCATTGTGATGACAATGGCCATGGAGCATTGTGATGACACGGTATGGAATATTGTGATGAGAAGAATTCTGGAGCATTGTGATGACAAGGGCCATGGAGCATTGTAATGACATGGTCATGGAACATTGTGATGACAAGAATTCTGGAGCATTGTGCTGATGACGGCCATGGAGCATTGTGATGACACTGTCAAGGAACATTGCGATGAAAAAGATTTCTGGAGCATTGTGATGAAAGGGCATGGAGCATTGTGATTAAAGGTGACAAGGAACATTGTGATGATATGGGCAGAGAACTCTGTGATGACAGTGGTCTTGCAGTATTGTGACGAAAAGTGTCATGGAACATACTGCTGACAGCGATCATGGAGCTTTTTGGTAAGAGAGGCTATGGAGATTTGTGATGTCAGGCGTCATGGGGCATTGTGTTGAGAGCGGTCTTGGAGCATTGTGATGAAAAGGGTCATGGAGCACTGTGATTACAGGGGCCATGGAGCATTGTGAATACAAAGGCTATGGAGCATTGAGATGACAGGGTTCATGGAGCACTGTGATGAATGTGATCTTGGATCATTGTGATGACAAGTGTCCTGGAACCTTGTGATGACACGGTTCATGGAGCATTGTGATGACACGGACCATGGCGAATTGTGATGACATCTGTCATGGGGCATTGTGATGACAGTGGTCATCTAGATTTGCGATGAAAGGTATCATGGAGCACTGTGATGACAGGGGCCATGGAACATTGTGATGACAAAGGCCATGGAGCATTGTGATGACAAGTGTCATGGGGCATTTTGATGACATTGGCATGGAGCATTATGATGACAAGAATTCTGGAGCATTTTGATGACAAGGGCATGGAGCATTGTGATGACAGGGCCCACGGAGCTTTGTGATGAAAGGGCAGGGTACATTGTGATGACAGGGTTCATGGAGCATTGTGATGAAAGGGGCCATGGAGCATTGAGATGAGAGCCGTTATGAGGCATGGTGATGACAGTGGTCATGGAGCATTGTGATGAAAGAGATCATGGAGCAATATGATAACAGGGGCCATGGAGCATTGTGATGACAGGGGTATTGAAGCATTGTGATGGAAGTAGACATGGATCATTGTGATGACATGTGTCCTGGAACACTGTGATGACACGGTTCATCGAGTATTGTGATGACAAGGGTCATAGCGAATTGGGATGACAAGTGTCATGGGGCATTGTGATGACATTGATCATCTAGGAATTGTGATGAAAGGTATCGTGGAGCACTGTGATGACTGGGGGCATGAAGCACTGTGATGAAAATTGTTCTGGATTATTGTGATGACAGCAGTCATGGAGAATTGTGATGACAGGGATTATGCAGCATTGTGTTGACAAGGGTATGGACTATTGTGATGACAATGGTCATGGAGCAATGTGATGAAAGTATTCATGGAACATCGTGATGAAAAGTGCATGGGAGCATTGTGACGATAAAGGCCATGGAGTATTGTGATGACTAGTGTCATGGAGCATTTTAATGAAAGGTTTCATTGTGCACCATGATGACAAAGGGGATGGAGAATTGTGATGAAACTGGTCCTGGATCATTGTGATAACAAAACCATGGAGCATTGTGATGACAGGCATCATGGAGCATTGTGAAGAAAGGGGCCATGGGGTATTGTAATGACACTAGAGAAATATGATGAAAATGGTCAGCGAGCATAGTGATTAAAGTGGTCATTGAGAATTGTGAAGAAAAGCGACATAGAGCATTGTGATGACAAAGGTCATGGAGAACTGTGATGACCAGGGTCATGTAGCATTGTGATGACACGGTCATGGAACATTGTGATGACAACAATTCTGGAACATTGTGCTGACTAGGGCCATGGACCATTGTGATGACATGGTCATGGAACATTGTGATGACAATAATTCTGGAGCATTGTGATGACAAGGGTCATGGAGCATTATGATGACACGGTCATGGAACATTGTGATGACAAGAATTCTGCAGCATTGCGATGACAAGGGCCATGGAGCATTGTGATGATACGGTCATGGAACATTGTGATGACAAGAATTCTGGAGCATTATGATGACAAGGGCCATGGAGCATTGTGATGATAGGGCCATGGATCATTGTGATAACAAAAATTCGGGAGCATTGTGATGACAATGGCCATGGAGCATTGTGATGACACGGTCATGGAGCATTGTGATGAGAAGAATTCTGGAGCATTTTCATGACAAGGGCCATGGAGCATTGTGATGACACGGTCATGGAACATTGTGATGACAAGAATTCTGGAGCATTGTGCTGACAAGGGCCATGGAGCATTGTGATGACACGGTTATGGAACATTGTGATGACAAGAATTCTGGAGCATTCTGATGACAAAGGCGATGGAGCATTGTGATGACACGGTCATGGAACATTGTGATGACAAAAATTCTGGAGCATTGTGCTGACAAGGGCCATGGAGCATTGTGATGACACGTTCATGGAACATTGCGATGACAAGTATTCTGGAGCATTGTGATGACAATGGCCATGGAGCATTGTGATGACACGGTATGGAATATTGTGATGAGAAGAATTCTGGAGCATTGTGATGACAAGGGCCATGGAGCATTGTAATGACATGGTCATGGAACATTGTGATGACAAGAATTCTGGAGCATTGTGCTGATGACGGCCATGGAGCATTGTGATGACACTGTCAAGGAACATTGCGATGAAAAAGATTTCTGGAGCATTGTGATGAAAGGGCATGGAGCATTGTGATTAAAGGTGACAAGGAACATTGTGATGATATGGGCAGAGAACTCTGTGATGACAGTGGTCTTGCATTATTGTGACGAAAAGTGTCATGGAACATACTGCTGACAGCGATCATGGAGCTTTTTGGTAAGAGAGGCTATGGAGATTTGTGATGTCAGGCGTCATGGGGCATTGTGTTGAGAGCGGTCTTGGAGCATTGTGATGAAAAGGGTCATGGAGCACTGTGATTACAGGGGCCATGGAGCATTGTGAATACAAAGGCTATGGAGCATTGAGATGACAGGGTTCATGGAGCACTGTGATGAATGTGATCTTGGATCATTGTGATGACAAGTGTCCTGGAACCTTGTGATGACACGGTTCATGGAGCATTGTGATGACACGGACCATGGCGAATTGTGATGACATCTGTCATGGGGCATTGTGATGACAGTGGTCATCTAGATTTGCGATGAAAGGTATCATGGAGCACTGTGATGACAGGGGCCATGGAACATTGTGATGACAAAGGCCATGGAGCATTGTGATGACAAGTGTCATGGGGCATTTTGATGACATTGGCATGGAGCATTATGATGACAAGAATTCTGGAGCATTTTGATGACAAGGGCATGGAGCATTGTGATGACAGGGCCCACGGAGCTTTGTGATGAAAGGGCAGGGTACATTGTGATGACAGGGTTCATGGAGCATTGTGATGAAAGGGGCCATGGAGCATTGAGATGAGAGCCGTTATGAGGCATGGTGATGACAGTGGTCATGGAGCATTGTGATGAAAGAGATCATGGAGCAATATGATAACAGGGGCCATGGAGCATTGTGATGACAGGGGTATTGAAGAATTGTGATGGAAGTAGACATGGATCATTGTGATGACATGTGTCCTGGAACACTGTGATGACACGGTTCATCGAGTATTGTGATGACAAGGGTCATAGCGAATTGGGATGACAAGTGTCATGGGGCATTGTGATGACATTGATCATCTAGGAATTGTGATGAAAGGTATCGTGGAGCACTGTGATGACTGGGGGCATGAAGCACTGTGATGAAAATTGTTCTGGATTATTGTGATGACAGCAGTCATGGAGAATTGTGATGACAGGGATTATGCAGCATTGTGTTGACAAGGGTATGGACTATTGTGATGACAATGGTCATGGAGCAATGTGATGAAAGTATTCATGGAACATCGTGATGAAAAGTGCATGGGAGCATTGTGACGATAAAGGCCATGGAGTATTGTGATGACTAGTGTCATGGAGCATTTTAATGAAAGGTTTCATTGTGCACCATGATGACAAAGGGGATGGAGAATTGTGATGAAACTGGTCCTGGATCATTGTGATAACAAAACCATGGAGCATTGTGATGACAGGCATCATGGAGCATTGTGAAGAAAGGGGCCATGGGGTATTGTAATGACACTAGAGAAATATGATGAAAATGGTCAGCGAGCATAGTGATTAAAGTGGTCATTGAGAATTGTGAAGAAAAGCGACATAGAGCATTGTGATGACAAAGGTCATGGAGAACTGTGATGACCAGGGTCATGTAGCATTGTGATGACACGGTCATGGAACATTGTGATGACAACAATTCTGGAACATTGTGCTGACTAGGGCCATGGACCATTGTGATGACATGGTCATGGAACATTGTGATGACAATAATTCTGGAGCATTGTGATGACAAGGGTCATGGAGCATTATGATGACACGGTCATGGAACATTGTGATGACAAGAATTCTGCAGCATTGCGATGACAAGGGCCATGGAGCATTGTGATGATACGGTCATGGAACATTGTGATGACAAGAATTCTGGAGCATTATGATGACAAGGGCCATGGAGCATTGTGATGATAGGGCCATGGAACATTGTGATAACAAGAATTCGGGAGCATTGTGATGACAATGGCCATGGAGCATTGTGATGACACGGTCATGGAGCATTGTGATGAGAAGAATTCTGGAGCATTTTCATGACAAGGGCCATGGAGCATTGTGATGACACGGTCATGGAACATTGTGATGACAAGAATTCTGGAGCATTGTGCTGACAAGGGCCATGGAGCATTGTGATGACACGGTCATGGAACATTGTGATGACAAGAATTCTGGAGCATTCTGATGACAAAGGCGATGGAGCATTGTGATGACACGGTCATGGAACATTGTGATGACAAGAATTCTGGAGCATTGTGCTGACAAGGGCCATGGAGCATTGTGATGACACGTTCATGGAACATTGTGATGACAAAAATTCTGGAGCATTATGATGACAAGGGCCATGGAGCATTGTGATGACACGGCCATGGAACATTGTGATGAGAAGAATTCTGGAGCATTGTCATGAGAAGGGCCATGGAGCATTGTGATGACACGGTCATGGAACATTGTGATGAGAAGAATTCTGGAGCATTGTGATGACAAGGGCCATGGAGCATTGTGATGACACAGTCATGGAACATTGTGATGAGAAGAATTCTGTAGAATTGTGATGACAAGGTTCATGGAGAATTGTGATGACACGGCCATGGAACATTGTGATGACAAGTATTCTGGAGCATTGTGATGACAATGGCCATGGAGCATTGTGATGACACGGTATGGAACATTGTGATGACAAGAATTCTGGAGCATTGTGATGACAAGGGCCATGGAGCATTGTGATGACATGGTCATGGAACATTGTGATGACAAGAATTCTGGAGCATTGTGCTGATGACGGCCATGGAGCATTGTGATGACACTGTCAAGGAACATTGCGATGAAAAAGATTTCTGGAGCATTGTGATGAAAGGGCATGGAGCATTGTGATTAAAGGTGACAAGGAACATTGTGATGATATGGGCAGAGAACTCTGTGATGACAGTGGTCTTGCAGTATTGTGACGAAAAGTGTCATGGAACATACTGCTGACAGCGATCATGGAGCTTTTTGGTAAGAGAGGCTATGGAGATTTGTGATGTCAGGCGTCATGGGGCATTGTGTTGAGAGCGGTCTTGGAGCATTGTGATGAAAAGGGTCATGGAGCACTGTGATTACAGGGGCCATGGAGCATTGTGAATACAAAGGCTATGGAGCATTGAGATGACAGGGTTCATGGAGCACTGTGATGAATGTGATCTTGGATCATTGTGATGACAAGTGTCCTGGAACCTTGTGATGACACGGTTCATGGAGCATTGTGATGACACGGACCATGGCGAATTGTGATGACATCTGTCATGGGGCATTGTGATGACAGTGGTCATCTAGATTTGCGATGAAAGGTATCATGGAGCACTGTGATGACAGGGGCCATGGAACATTGTGATGACAAAGGCCATGGAGCATTGTGATGACAAGTGTCATGGGGCATTTTGATGACATTGGCATGGAGCATAATGATGACAAGAGTTCTGGAGCATTTTGATGACAAGGGCATGGAGCATTGTGATGACAGGGTTCATGGAGCATTGTGATGAAAGGGGCCATGGAGCATTGAGATGAGAGCCGTTATGAGGCATGGTGATGACAGTGGTCATGGAGCATTGTGATGAAAGAGATCATGGAGCAATATGATAACAGGGGACATGGAGCATTGTGATGACAGGGGTATTGAAGCATTGTGATGGAAGTAGACATGGATCATTGTGATGACATGTGTCCTGGAACACTGTGATGACACGGTTCATCGAGTATTGTGATGACAAGGGTCATAGCGAATTGGGATGACAAGTGTCATGGGGCATTGTGATGACATTGATCATCTAGGAATTGTGATGAAAGGTATCGTGGAGCACTGTGATGACTGGGGGCATGAAGCACTGTGATGAAAATTGTCCTGGATTATTGTGATGACAGCAGTCATGGAGAATTGTGATGACAGGGATTATGCAGCATTGTGTAGACAAGGGTATGGACTATTGTGATGACAATGGTCATGGAGCAATGTGATGAAAGTATTCATGGAACATCGTGATGAAAAGTGCATGGGAGCATTGTGACGATAAAGGCCATGGAGTATTGTGATGACTAGTGTCATGGAGCATTTTAATGAAAGGTTTCATTGTGCACCATTATGACAAAGGGGATGGAGAATTGTGATGAAACTGGTCCTGGATCATTGTGATAACAAAACCATGGAGCATTGTGATGACAGGCATCATGGAGCATTGTGAAGAAAGGGGCCATGGGGTATTGTAATGACACTAGAGAAATATGATGAAAATGGTCAGCGAGCATAGTGATTAAAGTGGTCATTGAGAATTGTGAAGAAAAGCGACATAGAGCATTGTGATGACAAAGGTCATGGAGAACTGTGATGACCAGGATCATGTAGCATTGTGATGACACGGTCATGGAACATTGTGATGACAACAATTCTGGAACATTGTGCTGACTAGGGCCATGGACCATTGTGATGACATGGTCATGGAACATTGTGATGACAAGAATTCTGGAGCATTCTGATGACAAAGGCGATGGAGCATTGTGATGACACGGTCATGGAACATTGTGATGACAAGAATTCTGGAGCATTGTGCTGACAAGGGCCATGGAGCATTGTGATGACACGTTCATGGAACATTGTGATGGCAAGAATTCTAGAGCATTATGATGACAAGGGCCATGGAGCATTGTGATGACACGGCCATGGAACATTGTGATGAGAAGAATTCTGGAGCATTGTCATGAGAAGGGCCATGGAGCATTGTGATGACACGGTCATGGAACATTGTGATGAGAAGAATTCTGGAGCATTGTGATGACAAGGGCCATGGAGCATTGTGATGACACCGTCATGGAACATTGTGATGAGAAGAATTCTGGAGCATTGTGTTGACAAGGGCCATGGAGCATTGTGATGACACGGTCATGGAACATTGTGATGACAAGAATTCTGGATCATTGTGCTGACAAGGGCCAAGGAGCATTGTGATGACACGGTCATGGAACATTGTGATGACAAGAATTCTGCAGCATTGCGATGACAAGGGCCATGGAGCATTGTGATGATACGGTCATGGAACATTGTGATGACAAGAATTCTGGAGCATTATGATGACAAGGGCCATGGAGCATTGTGATGACAGGGCCATGGAACATTGTGATGAGAAGAATTCGGGAGCATTGTGATGACAATGGCCATGGAGCATTGTGATGACACGGTCATGGAGCATTGTGATGAGAAGAATTCTGGAGCATTGTGCTGACAAGGGCCATGGAGCATTGTGATGACACGGTCATGGAACATTGTGATGACAAGAATTCTGGAGCATTGTGATGACAAGGGCTATGGAGCATTGTGATGACACGTCCATGGAATATTGTGATGAGAAGAATTCTGGAGCATTGTCATGAGAAGGGCCATTGAGCATTTTGATGACACGGTCATGGAACATTGTGATGACAAGAATTCTGGAGCATTGTGATGACAAGGGCCATGGAGCATTGTGATGACACGGTCATGGAACACTGTGATGAGAAGAATTCTGGAGCATTGTGCTGACAAGGGCCATGGAGCATTGTGATGATAAGGTCATGGAACATTGTGATGAGAAGAATTCTGGAGCATTATGATGACAAGGGCCATGGAGCATTGTGATGACACGGCCATGGAACATTGTGATGACAAGAATTCTGGAGCATTGTGCTGATGACGGCCATGGAGCATTGTGATGACACAGTCAAGGAACATTGCGATCACAAGATTTCTGGAGCATTGTGGTGAAAGGGTATGGAGCATTGTGATTAAAGGTGACAAGGAACATTGTGATGATATGGGCAGAGAACTCTGTGATGAGACAGGACATGGAGTATTGTGACGAAAACTGTCATGGAACATTGTGCTGACAGGGATCATGGAGCTCTTTGGTAAGAGAGGCCATGGAGATTTGTGATGGCAGGCATCATGGGGCATTGTGTTGAGAGCGGTCTTGGAGGATTGTGATGAAAGGCGTCATGGAGCATTGTGATAACAGGGGCCATGGAGCATTGTGAATTCAAAGGCTATGGAGCATTGAGATGACAGGTTTCATGGAGCACTGTGATGAATGTGATCTTGGATCATTGTGATGACAAGTGTCCTGGAACCTTGTGATGACACGGTTCATGGAGCATTGTGATGACAAGGACCATGGCAAATTGTGATGACATCTGTCATGGGGCATTGTGATGACAGTGATCATCTAGATTTGCGATGAAAGGTATCATGGAGCACTGTGATAACAGGGGCCATGGAACACTGTGATGGCAAGGGCCATGGAGCATTGTGATGACACGGTCCTGGAACATTGTGATGACAAGAATTCTGCAGCATTGCGATGACAAGGGCCATGGAGCATTGTGATGATACGGTCATGGAACATTATGATGACAAGAATTCTGGAGCATTATGAAGACAAGGGCCATGGAGCATTGTGATGACAGGGCCATGGAACATTGTGATGACAAGAATTCGGGAGCATTGTGATGACAATGGCCATGGAGCATTGTGATGACATGGTCATGGAGCATTGTGATGAGAAGAATTCTGGAGCATTGTCATGACAAGGGCCATGGAGCATTGTGATGACACGGTCATGGAACATTGTGATGACAAGAATTCTGGAGCATTGTGATGACAAGGGCCATGGAGCATTGTGATGACACGGTCATGGAACATTGTGATGACAAGAATTCTGGAGCATTGTGCTGACAAGGGCCATGGAGCATTGTGATGACACGTTCATGGAACATTGTGATGACAAGAATTCTGGAGCATTATTATGACAAGGGCCATGGAGCATTGTGATGACACGGCCAAGGAACATTGTGATGAGAAGAATTCTGGACCATTGTCATGAGAAGGGCCATGGAGCATTGTGATGACACGGTCATGGAATATTGTGATGAGAAGAATTCTGGAGCATTGTGATGACAAGGGCCATGGAGCATTGTGATGACACGGCCATGGAACATTGTGATGAGAAGAATTCTGGAGCATTGTGCTGACAAGGGCCATGGAGCATTGTGATGACACGGTCATGGAACATTGTGATCACAAGAATTCTGGAGCATTGTGATGACAAGGGCCATGGAGCATTGTGATGACACGGTCATGGAACATTGTGATGAGAAGAATTCTGGAGCATTGTGCTGACAATGGCTATGGAGCATTGTGATGATACGGTCATGGAACATTGTGATGACAATAATTCTGGGGCATTATGATGACAAGGGCCATGGAGCATTGTGATGACACGGCTATGGAACATTGTGATGACAAGAATTCTGGAGCATTGTGCTGATGACGGCCATGGAGCATTGTGATGACACAGTCAAGGAACATTGCGATGACAAGATTTCTGGAGCATTGTGGTGAAAGGGTATGGAGCATTGTGATTAAAGGTGACAAGGAACATTGTGATGATATGGGCAGAGAACTCTGTGATGAGACAGGACATGGAGTATTGTGACGAAAACTGTCATGGAACATTGTGCTGACAGGGATCATGGAGCTCTTTGGTAAGAGAGGCCATGGAGATTTGTGATGGCATGCATCATGGGGCATTGTGTTGAGAGTGGTCTTGGAGGATTGTGATGAAAGCCGTCATGGAGCATTGTGATAACAGGGGCCATGGAGCATTGTGAATTAAAAGGCTATGGAGCATTGAGATGACAGGTTTCATGGAGCACTGTGATGAATGTGATCTTGGATCATTGTGATGACAAGTGTCCTGGAACCTTGTGATGACACGGTTCATGGAGCATTGTGATGACAAGGACCATGGCAAATTGTGATGACATCTCTCATGGGGCATTGTGATGACAGTGGTCATCTAGATTTGCGATGAAAGGTATCATGGAGCACTGTGATAACAGGGGCCATGGAACATTGTGATGACAAGGGCCATGGAGCATTGTGATGACACGGTCCTGGAACATTGTGATGATAAGAATTCTGCAGCATTGCGATGACAAGGGCCATTTAGCATTGTGATGATACGGTCATGGAACATTGTGATGACAAGAATTCTGGAGCATTATGATGACAAGGGCCATGGAGCATTGTGATGACAGGGCCATGGAACATTGTGATGACAAGAATTCGGGAGCATTGTGATGACAATGGCCATTGAGCATTGTGATGACACGGTCATGGAGCATTGTGATGAGAAGAATTCTGGAGCATTGTCATGACAAGGGCCATGGAGCATTGTGATGATACGGTCATGGAACATTGTGATGACAAGAATTCTGGAGCATTGTGATGACACGGGCCATGGAGCATTGTGATGACACGGTCATGGAACATTGTGATGAGAAGAATTCTGGAGCATTGTGCTGACAATGGCTATGGAGCATTGTGATGATACGGTCATGGAACATTGTGATGACAATAATTCTGGGGCATTATGATGAAAAGGGCCATGGAGCATTGTGATGACACGGTCATGCAACATTGTGATGACAAGAATTCTGGAGCATTGTGATGAGAATGGCCATGGAGCATTGTGATGACACGGTCATGGAACATTGTGATGAGAAGAATTCTGGAGCATTGTCATGACAAGGGCCATGGAGCATTGTGATGACACGGCCATGGAACATTGTGATGACAAGAATTCAGGAGAATTGTGATGACAAGCTTCATGGAGAATTGTGATGACACGGTCAAGGAACATTGCGATGACAAGATTTCTGGAGCATTGTGGTTTAAGGTTATGGAGCATTGTGATTAAAGGTGACAAGGAACATTGTGATGATATGGGCAGAGAACTCTGTGATGAGACAGGACATGGAGTATTGTGACGAAAACTGTCATGGAACATTGTGCTGACAGGGATCATGGAGCTCTTTGGTAAGAGAGGCCATGGAGATTTGTGATGGCAGGCATCATGGGGCATTGTGTTGGGAGCGGTCTTGGAGTATTGTGATGAAAGGAGTCATGGAGCATTGTGATAACAGGGGCCATGGAGCATTGTGAATTCAAAGACTATGGAGCATTGAGATGACAGGTTTCATGGAGCACTGTGATGAATGTGATCTTGGATCATTGTGATGACAAGTGTCCTGGAACCTTGTGATGACACGGTTCATGGAGCATTGTGATGACAAGGACCATGGCAAATTGTGATGACATCTGTCATGGGGCATTGTGATGACAGTGGTCATCTAGATTTGCGATGAAAGGTATCATGGAGCACTGTGATAACAGGGACCATGGAACATTGTGATGACAAAGGCCATGGAGCATTGTGATGACAAGTGTCATGGGGCATTTTGATGACATTGGCATGGAGCATTATGATGACAAGAGTTCTGGAGCATGTTGATGACAAGGGCATGGAGCATTGTGATGACAGGGCCCACGGAGCTTTGTGATGAAAAGGGCAGGGTACATTGTGATGACAGGGTTCATGGAGCATTGTGATGAAAGGGGCCATGGAGCATTGAGATGAGAGCCGTTATGAGGCATGGTGATGACAGTGGTCATGGAGCATTGTGATGAAAGGGATCATGGAGCAATATGATAACAGGGGCCATGGAGCATTGTGATGACAGGGCTATTGGAGCATTGTGATGGAAGTAGACATGGATCATTGTGATGACATGTGTCCTGGAACACTGTGATGACACGGTTCATCGAGTATTGTGATGACAAGGGTCATAGCGAATTGTGATGACAAGTGTCATGGGGCATTGTGATGACATTGATCATCTAGGAATTATGATGAAAGGTATCGTGGAGCACTGTGATGACTGGGGGCATGAAGCCCTGTGATGAAAATTGTCCTGGATTATTGTGATGACAGCAGTCATGGAGAATTGTGATGACAGGGATTATGCATCATTGTGTTGACAAGGGTATGGACTATTGTGATGACAATGGTCATGGAGCAATGTGATGAAAGTATTCATGGAACATCTTGATGAAAAGTGCATGGGAGCATTGTGACGATAAAGGCCATGGAGTATTTTGATGACTAGTGTCATGGAGCATTTTAATGAAAGGTTTCATTGTGCACCATGATGACAAAGGGGATGGAGAATTGTGATGAAACTGGTCCTGGAGCATTGTGATAACAAAAGCCATGGAGCATTGTGATGACAGGCATCATGGAGCATTGTGAAGAAAGGGGCCATGGGGTATTGTAATGACACTAGAGAAATATGATGAAAATGGTCAGCGAGCATAGTGATTAAAGTGGTCATTGAGAATTGTGATGAAAAGCGACATAGAGCATTGTGATGACAAAGGTCATGGAGAACTGTGATGACCAGGGTCATGGAGCATTGTAAAGACACGGTCATGGAACATTGTGATGACAAGAATTCTGGAGCATTGTGCTGACTAGGGCCATGGACCATTGTGATGACATGGTCATGGAACATTGTGATGACAATAATTCTGGAGCATTGAGATGACAAGGGTCATGGAGCATTGTGATGACACGGTCATGGAACATTGTGATGACAAGAATTCTGCAGCATTGCGATGACAAGGGCCATGGAGCATTGTGATGACACGGTCATAGAACATTGTGATGACAAGAATTCTGCAGCATTGCGATGACAAGGGCCATGGAGCATTGTGATGATACGGTCATGGAACATTGTGATGACAAGAATTCTGGAGCATTATGATGACAAGGGCCATGGAGCATTGAGATGACAGGGCCATGGAACATTGTGATGACAAGAATTCGGGAGCATTGTGATGACAATGGCCATGGAGCATTGTGATGACACGGTCATGTAGCATTGTGATGACAAGAATTCTGGAGCATTGTGCTGACAAGGGCCTTGGAGCATTGTGATGACACGATCATGGAACATTGTGATGACAAGAATTCTGGAGCATTCTGATGACAAAGGTGATGGAGCATTGTGATGACACAGTCATGGAACATTGTGATGACAAGAATTCTGGAGCCTTGTGTTGACAAGGGCCATGGAGCATTGTGATGACACGTTCATGGAACATTGTGATGACAAGAATTCTGGAGCATTATGATGACAAGGGCCATGCAGCATTGTGATGACATGGTCATGGAACATTGTGATGACAAGAATTCTGCAGCATTGTGATGACAAGGGCCATGGAGCATTGTGATGATATGGTCATGGAACATTGTGATGAGAAGAATTCTGGAGCATTATGATGACAAGGGCCATGGAGCATTGTGATGAAACGGTCATGGAACATTGTGATGACAATAATTCTGGAGCACTGTGCTGACTAGGGCCACGGACCATTGTGATGACATGGTCATGGAACATTGTGATGACAAGAATTCTGGAGCATTATGATGACAAGGGCCATGGAGCATTGTGATGAAACGGCCATGGACCATTGTGATGAGAAGAATTCTGGAGCATTGTCATGAGAAGGGCCATGGAGCATTGTGATGACACGGTCATGGAACATTGTGATGACAAGAATTCTGCAGCATTGCGATGACAAGGGCCATGGAGCATTGTGATGACACGGTCATAGAACATTGTGATGACAAGAATTCTGCAGCATTGCGATGACAAGGGCCATGGAGCATTGTGATGATACGGTCATGGAACATTGTGATGACAAGAATTCTGGAGCATTATGATGACAAGGGCCAAGGAGCATTGAGATGACAGGGCCATGGCACATTTTGATGACAAGAATTCGGGAGCATTGTGATGACAATGGCCATGGAGCATTGTGATGACACGGTCATGTAGCATTGTGATGAGAAGAATTCTGGAGCATTGTCATGACAAGGGCCATGGAGCATTGTGATGACACAGTCATGGAACATTGTGATGACAAGAATTCTGGAGCATTGTGCTGACAAGGGCCTTGGAGCATTGTGATGACACGATCATGGAACATTGTGATGACAAGAATTCTGGAGCATTCTGATGACAAAGGTGATGGAGCATTGTGATGACACAGTCATGGAACATTGTGATGACAAGAATTCTGGAGCCTTGTGTTGACAAGGGCCATGGAGCATTGTGATGACACGTTCATGGAACATTGTGATGACAATAATTCTGGAGCATTGTGATGACAAGGGTCATGGAGCATTGTGATGACACGGTCATGGAACATTGTGATGACAAGAATTCTGGAGCATTATGATGACAAGGGCCATGGAGCATTGTGATGAAACGGCCATGGACCATTGTGATGAGAAGAATTCTGGAGCATTGTCATGAGAAGGGCCATGGAGCATTGTGATGACACGGTCATGGAACATTGTGATGACAAGAATTCTGGAGCATTGTGATGACAAGGGCCATGGAGCATTGTGATGACACGGTCATGGAACATTGTGATGACAAGAATTCTGGAGCATTGTGCTGACAAGGGCCATGGAGCATTGTGATGATACGGTCATGGAACATTGGGATGACAATAATTCTGGGGCATTATTATGACAAGGGCCATGGAGCATTGTGATGACACGGTCATGCAACATTGTGATGACAAGAATTCTGGAGCATTGTGATGACAATGGCCATGGAGCATTGTGATGACACGGTCATGGAACATTGTGATGAGAAGAATTCTGGAGCATTGTCATGACAAGGGCCATGGAGCATTGTGATGACACGGCCATGGAACATTGTGATGACAAGAATTCTGGAGAATTGTGATGACAAGGTTCATGGAGAATTGTGATGATACGGTCAAAGAACATTGCGATGACAAGATTTCTGGAGCATTGTGGTTAAAGGGTATGGAGCATTGTGATTAAAGGTGACAAGGGACTTTGTGATGATATGGGCAGAGAACTCTGTGATGAGACACGACATGGAGTATTGTGACGAAAACTGTCATGGAACATTGTGCTGACAGGGATCATGGAGCTCTTTGGTAAGAGAGGCCCTGGAGATTTGTGATGGCAGGCATCATGGGGCATTGTGTTGACAGCGGTCTTGGAGCATTGTGATGAGAGTCATCATGGAGCATTGTGATTACAGGGGCCATGGAGCATTGTGATGACACGGTCATGGAACATTGTGATGACAAGAATTCTGGAGCACTGTGCTGACTAGGGCCACGGACCATTGTGATGACATGGTCATGGAACATTGTGATGACAATAATTCTGGAGCATTGTGATGACAAGGGTCATGGAGCATTGTGATGACACGGTCATGGAACATTGTGATGACAAGAATTCTGCAGCATTGCGATGACAAGGGCCATGGAGCATTGTGATGACACGGTCATAGAACATTGTGATGACAAGAATTCTGCAGCATTGCGATGACAAGGGCCATGGAGCATTGTGATGATACGGTCATGGAACATTGTGATGACAAGAATTCTGGAGCATTATGATGACAAGGGCCATGGAGCATTGAGAAGACAGGGCCATGGAACATTGTGATGACAAGAATTCGGGAGCATTGTGATGACAATGGCCATGGAGCATTGTGATGACACGGTCATGGAGCATTGTGATGAGAAGAATTCTGGAGCATTGTCATGACAAGGGCCATGGAGCATTGTGATGACACAGGCATGGAACATTGTGATGACAAGAATTCGGGAGCATTGTGATGACAATGGCCATGGAGCATTGTGATGACACGGTCATGGAGCATTGTGATGAGAAGAATTCTGGAGCATTGTCATGACAAGGGCCTTGGAGCATTGTGATGACACGATCATGGAACATTGTGATGACAAGAATTCTGGAGCATTCTGATGACAAAGGCGATGGAGCATTGTGATGACACAGTCATGGAACATTGTGATGACAAGAATTCTGGAGCATTGTGTTGACAAGGGCCATGGAGCATTGTGATGACACGTTCATGGAACATTGTGATGACAAGAATTCTGGAACATTATGATGACAAGGGCCATGGAGCATTGTGATGACACGGTCATGGAACATTGTGATGACAAGAATTCTGCAGCATTGCGATGACAAGGGCCATGGAGCATTGTGATGATACGGTTATGGAACATTGTGATGAAAAGAATTCTGGAGCATTATGATGACAAGGGCCATGGAGCATTGTGATGAAACGGCCATGGACCATTGTGATGAGAAGAATTCTGGAGCATTGTCATGAGAAGGGCCATGGAGCATTGTGATGACACGGTCATGGAACATTGTGATGACAATAATTCTGGAGCATTGTGATGACAAGGGCTATGGAGCATTCTGATGACACGGTCATGGAACATTGTGATGACAAGGATTCTGGAGCATTGTGCTGACAAGGGCCATGGAGCATTGTGATGATACGGTCATGGAACATTGGGATGACAATAATTCTGGGGCATTATGATGACAAGGGCCATGGAGCATTGTGATGACACGGTCATGAAACATTGTGATGACAAGAATTCTGGAGCATTGTGATGACAATGGCCATGGAGCATTGTGATGACACGGTCATGGAACATTGTGATGAGAAGAATTCTGGAGCATTGTCATGACAAGGGCCATGGAGCATTGTGATGACACGGCCATGGAACATTGTGATGACAAGAATTCTGGAGAATTGTGATGACAAGGTTCATGGAGAATTGTGATGATACGGTCAAAGAACATTGCGATGACAAGATTTCTGGAGCATTGTGGTTAAAGGGTATGGAGCATTGTGATTAAAGGTGACAAGGGACTTTGTGATGATATGGGCAGAGAACTCTGTGATGAGACACGACATGGAGTATTGTGACGAAAACTGTCATGGAACATTGTGCTGACAGGGATCATGGAGCTCTTTGGTAAGAGAGGCCCTGGAGATTTGTGATGGCAGGCATCATGGGGCATTGTGTTGACAGCGGTCTTGGAGCATTGTGATGAGAGTCATCATGGAGCATTGTGATTACAGGGGCCATGGAGCATTGTGATGACACGGTCATGGAACATTGTGATGACAAGATTTCTGGAGCATTGTGCTGACTAGGGCCATGGACCATTGTGATGACATGGTCATGGAACATTGTGATGACAATAATTCTGGAGCATTGTGATGACAAGGGCCATGGAGCATTGTGATGACACGGCCATTGTACATTGTGATGACAAGAATTCTGGAGCATTGTGATGACAATGGCCATGGAGCATTGTGATGACACGGTCATGGAACATTGTGATGACAAGTATTCTGGAGCATTGTGCTGACTAGGGCCATGGACTATTGTGATGACATGGTCATGGAACATTGTGATGACAATAATTCTGGAGCATTGTGATGACAAGGGCCATGGAGCATTGTGATGATACGGTCATGGAACATTGTGATGACAATAATTCTGGAGCATTATGATGACAAGGGCCATGGAGCATTGTGATGACACGGCCATGGAACATTGTGATGACAAGAATTCTGCAGCTTTGTGATGACAAGGGCCATGGAGCATTGTGATGACACGGTCATGGAACAGTGTGATGACAAGAATTCTGCAGCATTGCGATGAACAAGGGCCAAGGAGCATTGTGATGATACGGTCATGGAACATTGTGATGACAAGAATTCTGGAGCATTATGATGACAAGGGCCATGGAGCATTGTGATGACAGGGCCATGGAACATTGTGATGACAAGAATTCTGGAGCATTCTGATGACAAAGACGATGGAGCATTGTGATGACACGGTCATGGAACATTGTTATGACAAGAATTCTGGAGCATTGTGCTGACAAGGGCCATGGAGCATTGTGATGACACGGTCATGGAACATTGTGATGACAAGAATTCTGGAGCATTCTGATGACAAAGGCGATGGAGCATTGTGATGACACGGTCATGGAACATTGTGATGACAAGAATTCTGGAGCATTGTGCTGACAAGGGCCATGGAGCATTGTGATGACACGGTCATGGAACATTGTGATGACAAGAATTCTGGAGCATTCTGATGACAAAGGCGATGGAGCATTGTGATGACACGGTCATGGAACATTGTGGTGACAAGAATTCTGGAGCATTGTGGTGAAAGGGTATGGAGCATTGTGATTAAAGGTGACAAGGAACATTGTGATGATATGGGCAGAGAACTCTGTGATGAGACAGGACATGGAGTATTGTGACGAAAACTGTCATGGAACATTGTGCTGACAGGGATCATGGAGCTCTTTGGTAAGAGAGGCCCTGGAGATTTGTGATGGCAGGCATCATGGGGCATTGTGTTGACACCGGTCTTGGAGGATTGTGATGAAAGGCGTCATGGAGCATTGTGATTCCAGGGACCATGGAGCATTGTGAATTCAAAGGCTATGGAGCATTGAGATGACAGGTTTCATGGAGCACTGTGATGAATGTGATCTTGGATCATTGTGATGACAAGTGTCCTGGAACCTTGTGATGACACGGTTCATGGAGCATTGTGATGACAAGGACCATGGCAAATTGTGATGACATCTGTCATGGGGCATTGTGATGACAGTGGTCATCTAGATTTGCGATGAAAGGTATCATGGAGCACTGTGATAACAGGGGCCATGGAACATTGTGATGACAAAGGCCATGGAGCATTGTGATGACAAGTGTCATGGGGCATTTTGATGACATTGGCATGGAGCATTATGATGACAAGAGTTCTGGAGCATTTTGATGACAAGGGCATGGAGCATTGTGATGACAGGGCCCACGGAGCTTTGTGATGAAAAGGGCAGGGTACATTGTGATGACAGGGTTCATGGAGCATTGTGATGAAAGGGGCCATGGAGCATTGAGATGAGAGACGTTATGAGGCATGGTGATGACAGTGGTCATGGAGCATTGTGATGAAAGAGATCATGGAGCAATATGATAACAGGGGCCATGGAGCATTGTGATGACAGGGGTATTGGAGCATTGTGATGGAAGTAGACATGGATCATTGTGATGACATGTGTCCTGGAACACTGTGATGACACGGTTCATTGAGTATTGTGATGACAAGGGTCATAGCGAATTGTGATGACAAGTGTCATGGGGCATTGTGATGACATTGATCATCTAGGAATTGTGATGAAAGGTATCATGGAGCACTGGGATGACTGGGGGTATGAAGCACTGTGATGAAAATTGTCCTGGATTATGGTAATGACAGCAGTCATGGAGAATTGTGATGACAGGGATTATGCAGCATTGTGTTGACAAGGGTATGGACTATTGTGATGACAATGGTCATGGAGCAATGTGATAAAAGTATTCATGGAACATCGTGATGAAAAGTGCATGGGAGCATTGTGACGATAAAGGCCATGAGGTATTGTGATGACTTGTGTCATGGAGCATTTTAATGAAAGGTTTCATTGTGCACCATGATGACAAAGGGGATGGAGAATTGTGATGAAACTGGTCCTGGAGCATTGTGATAACAAAAGCCATGGAGCATTGTGATGACAGGCATCATGGAGCATTGTGAAGAAAGGGGCCATGTGGTATTGTAATGACACTAGAGAAATATGATGAAAATGGTCAGCGAACATAGTGATTAAAGTGGTCATTGAGAATTGTGAAGAAAAGCGACATAGAGCATTGTGATGACAAAGGTCATGGAGACCTGTGATGACCAGGGTCATGTAGCAGTGTGATGACACGGTCATGGAACATTGTAATGACAAGAATTCTGGAGCATTGTGATGACAAGTGTCATGGAGCATTGTGATGACACGGTCATGGAACATTGTGATGACAAGAATTCTACAGCATTGCGATGACAAGGGCCATGGAGCATTGTGATGACACGGTCATGGAACATTGTGATGACAAGAAATCTGGAGCATTGTGATGACAATGGCCATGGAGCATTGTGATGACACGGCCATGGAACATTGTGATGACAAGAATTCTGGAGCATTGTGATGACAGTGGCCATGGAGCATTGTGATGACACGGTCATGGAACATTGTGATGAGAAGAATTCTGGAGCATTGTCATGACAAGGGCCATGGAGCACTGTGATGATACGGTGATGGAACATTGTGATGACAAGAATTCTGGAGCATTATGATGACAAGGGCCATGGAGCATTGTGATGACACGGCCATGGAACATTGTGATGACAAGTATTCTGGAGCATTGTGATGACAATGGCCATGGAGCATTGTGATGACACGGTCATGGAACATTGTGATGAGAATAATTCTGGAGCATTGTCATGACAAGGGCCATGGAGCATTGTGATGATACGGTCATGGAACATTGTGATGACAAGAATTCTGGAGCATTATGATGACAAGGGCCATGGAGCATTGTGATGACACGGCCATGGAACATTGTGATGACAAGAATTCTGGAGCATTGTGCTGACAAGGGCCATGGAGCATTGTGATGACACGGTCATGGAAAATTGTGATGACAAGAATTCTGGAGCATTATGATGACAAGGGCCATGGAGCATTGTGATGACACGGCCATGGAACATTGTGATGACAAGAATTCTGGAGCATTGTGCTGACAAGGGCCATGGTGCATTGTGATGACACGGTCATGGAACTTTGTGATGACAAGAATTCTGGAACATTGTGATGACAAGAATTCTGGAGCATTGTGATGATACGGTCATGGAACATTGTGATGACAAGAATTCTGGAGCATTGTGATGACACGGTCATGTAACATTGTGATGACAAGAATTCTGGAGCATTGTGATGACAAGGGCCATGGTGCATTGTGATGACACGGTCATGGAACTTTGTGATGACAAGAATTCTGGAGCATTGTGATGACAAGGGCCATGGAGCATTGTGATGACACGGTCATGGAACATTGTGATGACAAGAATTCTAGAGCATTGGGATGACAAGGGCCATGGAGCATTGTGATGTCACGGTCATGGAACATTGTGATGACAAGAATTCTGGAGCATTGTGATGACAAGGGCCATGGTGCATTGTGATGACACGGTCATGGAACTTTGTGATGACAAGCAATCTGGAGCATTGTGATGACACGGTCATGGAACATTGTGATGACAAGAATTCTGGAGCATTGGGATGACAAAAAATTCTGGAGCATTGTGATGACACGGTCATGGAACATTGTGATGACAAGAATTCTGAAGCATTGTGATGACACAGTCATGGAACATTTTGATGACAAGAATTATGGAGCATTGTGATGACACGGTCATGGAACATTGTGATGACAAGAATTCTGGAGCATTGTGATGACAAGGGCCATGGAGCATTGTGATGACACGGTCATGGAACATTGAGATGACAAGTAATCTGAAACATTGTGATGACAAGGTCCATGGAGCATTGTGATGGCACGGTCATGGAACATTGTAATGACAAGAATTCTGGAGCATTGTGATGACAAGGGCCATGGAGCATTGTGATGACAAGGTCATGGAACATTGTGATGACAAGAATTCTGGAGCCTTGTTATGACAAGGGCCATGGAGAATTGTTATGACATGGTCATGGAACATTGTGATGACAAGAATTCTGGAGCATTGTGATGACAAGGGTCATGGAGCATTGTGATGACACAGTCATGGAACATTGTGATGACAAGTTTTCTGGAGCATTGTGATGACAAGGGCCATGGAGCATTGTGATGACACAGTCATGGAACATTGTGATGAGAAGAATTCTGGAGCCTTGTGCTGACAAGCGCCATGGTGCATTGTGATGACACGTTCATGGAAGAATGTGATGACAAGAATTCTGGAGCATTGTGATGACAAGGGCCATGGAGCATTGTGATGACACGGTCATGGAAGAATGTGATGACAAGAATTCTGGAGCATTGTGATGACAAGGGCCATGGAGCATTGTGATGACATGGTCATCGAACATTGTGATGACAATAATTCTGGAGCATTATGATGACAAGGGCCATGGAGCATTGTGATGACACGGCCATGGAACATACTGATGACAAGAATTCTGGAGCATTGTGATGACAATGGCCATGGAGCATTGTGATGACACGGTCATGGAACATTGTGATGAGAATAATTCTGGAGCATTGTCATGACAAGGGCCATGGAGCATTGTGATGACACAGTCATGGAACATTGTGATGACAAGCTTTCTGGAGCATTGTGATGACAAGGGCCATGGAGCATTGTGATGACACAGTCATGGAACATTGTGATGAGAAGAATTCTGGAGCATTGTGCTGACAAGCGTCATGGTGCATTGTGATGATACGGTCATGGAACATTGTGATGACAAGAATTCTGGAGCATTATGATGACAAGGGCCATGGAGCATTGTGATGACACGGCCATGGAACATTGTGATGACAAGAATTCTGGAGCATTATGATGACAAGGTCCATGGAGCATTGTGATGACACGGCCATGGAACATTGTGATGAAAAGTATTCTGGAGCATTGTGATGACAATGGCCATGGAGCATTGTGATGACACGGTCATGGAACATAGTGATGAGAAGAATTCTGGAGCATTGTCATGACAAGGGCCATGGAGCATTGTGATGACCCGGTCATGGAACATTGTGATGACAAGAATTTTGGAGCATTATGATGACAAGGGCCATGGAGCATTGTGATGACACGGCCATGGAACATACTGATGACAATAATTCTGGAGCATTGTGATGACAATGGCCATGGAGCATTGTGATGACACGGTCATGGAACATTGTGATGAGAATAATTCTGGAGCATTGTCATGACAAGGGCCATGGAGCATTGTGATGACACAGTCATGGAACATTGTGATGACAAGTTTTCTGGAGCATTGTGATGACAAGGGCCATGGAGCATTGTGATGACACAGTCATGGAACATTGTGATGAGAAGAATTCTGGAGCCTTGTGCTGACAAGCGCCATGGTGCATTGTGATGATACGGTCATGGAACATTGTGATGACAAGAATTCTGGAGCATTATGATGACAAGGTCCATGGAGCATTGTGATGACACGGCCATGGAACATTGTGATGACAAGAATTCTGGAGCATTCTGATGACAATGGCCATGGAGCATTGTGATGACACGGCCATGGAACATTGTGATGACAAGAATTCTGGAGCATTGTGCTGACAAGGGCCATGGAGCATTGTGATGACACGGTCATGGAACATTGTGATGAGAAGAATTCTGGACCATTGTCATGACAAGGGCCATGGAGCATTGTGATAACACGGCCATGGAACATTGTGATGACAAGAATTCTGTAGAATTGTGATGACAAGGTTCATGGAGAATTGTGATGACACGGCCATGGAACATTGTGATGACAAGTATTCTGGAGCATTGTGATGACAATGGCCATGGAGCATTGTGATGACATGGTATGGATCATTGTGATGACAAGAATTCTGGATCATTATGATGACAAGGTCCATGGAGCATTGTGATCACACGGCCATGGAACATTGTGATGAAAAGTATTCTGGAGGATTGTGATGACAATGGCCATGGAGCATTGTGATGACACGGTCATGGAACATTGTGATGAGAAGAATTCTGGAGCATTGTCATGACAAGGGCCATGGAGCATTGTGATGACACGGTCATGGAACATTGTGATGACAAGAATTCTGGAGCATTATGATGACAAAGGCCATGGAGCATTGTGATGACACGGCCATGGAACATACTGATGACAAGAATTCTGGAGCATTGTGATGACAATGGCCATGGAGCATTGTGATGACACGGTCATGGAACATTGTGATGAGAATAATTCTGGAGCATTGTCATGACAAGGGCCATGGAGCATTGTGATGACACAGTCATGGAACATTGTGATGACAAGCTTTCTGGAGCATTGTGATGACAAGGGCCATGGAGCATTGTGATGACACAGTCATGGAACATTGTGATGAGAAGAATTCTGGAGCATTGTGCTGACAAGCGCCATGGTGCATTGTGATGATACGGTCATGGAACATTGTGATGACAAGAATTCTGGAGCATTAAGATGACAAGGGCCATGGAGCATTGTGATGACACGGCCATGGAACATTGTGATGACAAGAATTCTGGAGCATTCTGATGACAAGGGCCATGGAGCATTGTGATGACACGGTCATGGAACATTGTGATGAGAAGAATTCTGGAGCATTGTCATGACAAGGGCCATGGAGCATTGTGATGACACGGCCATGGAACATTGTGATGACAAGAATTCTGTAGAATTGTGATGACAAGGTTCATGGAGAATTGTGATGACACGGCCATGGAACATTGTGATGACAAGTATTCTGGAGCATTGTGATGACAATGGCCATGGAGCATTGTGATGACATGGTATGGATCATTGTGATGACAAGAATTCTGGAGCATTATGATGACAAGGTCCATGGAGCATTGTGATGACACGGCCATGGAACATTGTGATGAAAAGTATTCTGGAGCATTGTGATGACAATGGCCATGGAGCATTGTGATGACACGGTCATGGAACATTGTGGTGACAAGAATTCTGGAGCATTGTGGTGAAAGTGTATGGAGCATTGTGATTAAAGTTGACAAGGAACATTGTGATGATATGGGCATAGAACTCTGTGATGAGACAGGACATGGAGTATTGTGACGAAAACTGTCATGGAACATTGTGCTGACAGGGATCATGGAGCTCTTTGGTAAGAGAGGCCCTGGAGATTTGTGATGGCAGGCATCATGGGGCATTGTGTTGACACCGGTCTTGGAGGATTGTGATGAAAGGCGTCATGGAGCATTGTGATTACAGGGACCATGGAGCATTGTGAATTCAAAGGCTATGGAGCATTGAGATGACAGGTTTCATGGAGCACTGTGATGAATGTGATCTTGGATCATTGTGATGACAAGTGTCCTGGAACCTTGTGATGACACGGTTCATGGAGCATTGTGATGACAAGGACCATGGCAAATTGTGATGACATCTGTCATGGGGCATTGTGATGACAGTGGTCATCTAGATTTGCGATGAAAGGTATCATGGAGCACTGTGATAACAGGGGCCATGGAACATTGTGATGACAAAGGCCATGGAGCATTGTGATGACAAGTGTCATGGGGCATTTTGATGACATTGGCATGGAGCATTATGATGACAAGAGTTCTGGAGCATTTTGATGACAAGGGCATGGAGCATTGTGATGACAGGGCCCACGGAGCTTTGTGATGAAAAGGGCAGGGTACATTGTGATGACAGGGTTCATGGAGCATTGTGATGAAAGGGGCCATGGAGCATTGAGATGAGAGACGTTATGAGGCATGGTGATGACAGTGGTCATGGAGCATTGTGATGAAAGAGATCATGGAGCAATATGATAACAGGGGCCATGGAGCATTGTGATGACAGGGGTATTGGAGCATTGTGATGGAAGTAGACATGGATCATTGTGATGACATGTGTCCTGGAACACTGTGATGACACGGTTCATTGAGTATTGTGATGACAAGGGTCATAGCGAATTGTGATGACAAGTGTCATGGGGCATTGTGATGACATTGATCATCTAGGAATTGTGATGAAAGGTATCATGGAGCACTGGGATGACTGGGGGTATGAAGCACTGTGATGAAAATTGTCCTGGATTATGGTAATGACAGCAGTCATGGAGAATTGTGATGACAGGGATTATGCAGCATTGTGTTGACAAGGGTATGGACTATTGTGATGACAATGGTCATGGAGCAATGTGATAAAAGTATTCATGGAACATCGTGATGAAAAGTGCATGGGAGCATTGTGACGATAAAGGCCATGAGGTATTGTGATGACTTGTGTCATGGAGCATTTTAATGAAAGGTTTCATTGTGCACCATGATGACAAAGGGGATGGAGAATTGTGATGAAACTGGTCCTGGAGCATTGTGATAACAAAAGCCATGGAGCATTGTGATGACAGGCATCATGGAGCATTGTGAAGAAAGGGGCCATGTGGTATTGTAATGACACTAGAGAAATATGATGAAAATGGTCAGCGAACATAGTGATTAAAGTGGTCATTGAGAATTGTGAAGAAAAGCGACATAGAGCATTGTGATGACAAAGGTCATGGAGACCTGTGATGACCAGGGTCATGTAGCAGTGTGATGACACGGTCATGGAACATTGTAATGACAAGAATTCTGGAGCATTGTGATGACAAGTGTCATGGAGCATTGTGATGACACGGTCATGGAACATTGTGATGACAAGAATTCTACAGCATTGCGATGACAAGGGCCATGGAGCATTGTGATGACACGGTCATGGAACATTGTGATGACAAGAAATCTGGAGCATTGTGATGACAATGGCCATGGAGCATTGTGATGACACGGTCATGGAACATTGTGATGAGAAGAATTCTGGAGCATTGTCATGACAAGGGCCATGGAGCACTGTGATGATACGGTGATGGAACATTGTGATGACAAGAATTCTGGAGCATTATGATGACAAGGGCCATGGAGCATTGTGATGACACGGCCATGGAACATTGTGATGACAAGTATTCTGGAGCATTGTGATGACAATGGCCATGGAGCATTGTGATGACACGGTCATGGAACATTGTGATGAGAATAATTCTGGAGCATTGTCATGACAAGGGCCATGGAGCATTGTGATGATACGGTCATGGAACATTGTGATGACAAGAATTCTGGAGCATTATGATGACAAGGGCCATGGAGCATTGTGATGACACGGCCATGGAACATTGTGATGACAAGAATTCTGGAGCATTGTGCTGACAAGGGCCATGGAGCATTGTGATGACACGGTCATGGAAAATTGTGATGACAAGAATTCTGGAGCATTATGATGACAAGGGCCATGGAGCATTGTGATGACACGGCCATGGAACATTGTGATGACAAGAATTCTGGAGCATTGTGCTGACAAGGGCCATGGTGCATTGTGATGACACGGTCATGGAACTTTGTGATGACAAGAATTCTGGAACATTGTGATGACAAGAATTCTGGAGCATTGTGATGATACGGTCATGGAACATTGTGATGACAAGAATTCTGGAGCATTGTGATGACACGGTCATGTAACATTGTGATGACAAGAATTCTGGAGCATTGTGATGACAAGGGCCATGGTGCATTGTGATGACACGGTCATGGAACTTTGTGATGACAAGAATTCTGGAGCATTGTGATGACAAGGGCCATGGAGCATTGTGATGACACGGTCATGGAACATTGTGATGACAAGAATTCTAGAGCATTGGGATGACAAGGGCCATGGAGCATTGTGATGACACGGTCATGGAACATTGTGATGACAAGAATTCTGGAGCATTGTGATGACAAGGGCCATGGTGCATTGTGATGACACAGTCATGGAACTTTGTGATGACAAGCAATCTGAAGCATTGTGATGACCAGGGCCATGGAGAATTGTAATGACACAGTCATGGAACATTGTGATGACAAGAATTCTGGAGCATTGTGATGACAAGGGCCATGGAGCATTGTGATTACATGGTCATGGAACATTGTGATGACAAGAATTCTGGAGCATTGTGATGACACGGTCATGGAACATTTTGATGACAAGAATTATGGAGCATTGTGATGACACGGTCATGGAACATTGTGATGACAAGAAATCTGGAGCATTGTGATGACAAGGGCCATGGAGCATTGTGATGACACGGTCATGGAACATTTTGATGACAAGAATTCTGGAGCATTGTGATGACAAGGGCCATGGTGCATTGTGATGACACGGTCATAGAACTTTGTGATGACAAGCAATCTGGAGCATTGTGATGACACGGTCATGGAACATTGTGATGACAAGAATTCTGGAGCATTGGGATGACAAAAAATTCTGGAGCATTGTGATGACACGGTCATGGAACATTGTGATGACAAGAATTCTGAAGCATTGTGATGACACAGTCATGGAACATTTTGATGACAAGAATTATGGAGCATTGTGATGACACGGTCATGGAACATTGTGATGACAAGAATTCTGGAGCATTGTGATGACAAGGGCCATGGAGCATTGTGATGACACGGTCATGGAACATTGAGATGACAAGTAATCTGAAACATTGTGATGACAAGGTCCATGGAGCATTGTGATGGCACGGTCATGGAACATTGTAATGACAAGAATTCTGGAGCATTGTGATGACAAGGGCCATGGAGCATTGTGATGACAAGGTCATGGAACATTGTGATGACAAGAATTCTGGAGCCTTGTTATGACAAGGGCCATGGAGAATTGTTATGACATGGTCATGGAACATTGTGATGACAAGAATTCTGGAGCATTGTGATGACAAGGGTCATGGAGCATTGTGATGACACAGTCATGGAACATTGTGATGACAAGTTTTCTGGAGCATTGTGATGACAAGGGCCATGGAGCATTGTGATGACACAGTCATGGAACATTGTGATGAGAAGAATTCTGGAGCCTTGTGCTGACAAGCGCCATGGTGCATTGTGATGACACGTTCATGGAAGAATGTGATGACAAGAATTCTGGAGCATTGTGATGACAAGGGCCATGGAGCATTGTGATGACACGGTCATGGAAGAATGTGATGACAAGAATTCTGGAGCATTGTGATGACAAGGGCCATGGAGCATTGTGATGACATGGTCATCGAACATTGTGATGACAATAATTCTGGAGCATTATGATGACAAGGGCCATGGAGCATTGTGATTACACGGCCATGGAACATTGTGATGACAAGAATTCCGCAGCATTGTGATGACAAGGGCCATGGAGCATTGTGATGATACGGTCATGGAACATTGTGATGACAAGAATTCTGGAGCATTGTGATGACAAGGGCCATGGAGCGTTGTGATGACACGGTTATGGAACATTGTGATGAGAAGAATTCTGGAGCATTGTCATGAGAAGGGCCATGGAGCATTGTGATGACACGACCATGGAACATTGTGATGACAAGAATTCTGGAGAATTGTGATGACAAGGTTCATGGAGAATTGTGATGATACGGTCAAGGAACATTGCGATGACAAGATTTCTGGAGCATTGTGGTGAAAGGGTATGGAGCATTGTGATTAAAGGTGACAAGGGACTTTGTGATGATATGGGCAGAGAACTCTGTGATGAGACACGACATGGAGTATTGTGACGAAAACTGTCATGGAACATTGTGCTGACAGGGATCATGGAGCTCTTTGGTAAGAGAGGCCCTGGAGATTTGTGATGGCAGGCATCATGGGGCATTGTGTTGACAGCGGTCTTGGAGCATTGTGATGAAAGGCGTCATGGAGCATTCTGATTACTGGGGCCATGGAGCATTGTGAATTCAAAGGCTATGGAGCATTGAGATGACAGGTTTCATGGAGCACTGTGATGAATGTGATCTTGGATCATTGTGATGACAAGTGTCCTGGAACCTTGTGATGACACGGTTCATGGAGCATTGTGATGACAAGGACCATGGCAAACTGTGATGACATCTGTCATGGGGAATTGTGATGACAGTGGTCATTTAGATTTGCGATGAAAGGTATCATGGAGCACTGTGATAACAGGGGCCATGGAACATTGTGATGACAAAGGCGATGGAGCATTGTGATGACAAGTGTCATGGGGCATTTTGATGACATTGGCATGGAGCATTATGATGACAAGAGTTCTGGAGCATGTTGATGACAAGGGCATGGAGCATTGTGATGACAGGGCCCACGGAGCTTTGTGATGAAAAGGGCAGGGTACATTGTGATGACAGGGTTCATGGAGCATTGCGATGAAAGGGGCCATGGAGCATTGAGATGAGAGCCGTTATGAGGCATGGTGATGACAGTGGTCATGGAGCATTGTGATGAAAGAGATCATGGAGCAATATGATAACAGGGGCCATGGAGCATTGTGATGACAGGGGTATTGGAGCATTGTGATGGAAGTAGACATGGATCATTGTGATGACATGTGTCCTGGAACACTGTGATGACACGGTTCATCGAGTATTGTGATGACAAGGGTCATAGCGAATTGTGATGACATGTGTCATGGGGCATTGTGATGACATTGATCATCTAGGAATTGTGATGAAAGGTATCGTGGAGCACTGGGATGACTGGGGGCATGAAGCACTGTGATGAAAATTGTCCTGGATTATGGTGATGACAGCAGTCATGGAGAATTGTGATGACAGGGATTATGCAGCATTGTGTTGACAAGGGTATGGACTATTGTGATGACAATGGTCATGGAGCAATGTGATAAAAGTATTCATGGAACATCGTGATCAAAAGTGCATGGGAGCATTGTGACGATAAAGGCCATGGAGTATTGTGATGACTTGTGTCATGGAGCATTTTAATGAAAGGTTTCATTTTGCACCATGATGACAAAGGGGATGGAGAATTGTGATGAAACTGGTCCTGGAGCATTGTGATAACAAAAGCCATGGAGCATTGTGATGACAGGCATCATGGAGCATTGTGAAGAAAGGGGCCATGTGGTATTGTAATGACACTAGAGAAATATGATGAAAATGGTCAGCGAGCATAGTGATTAAAGTGGTCATTGAGAATTGTGATGAAAAGCGACATAGAGCATTGTGATGACAAAGGTCATGGAGAACTGTGATGACCAGGGTCATGTAGCAGTGTGATGACACGGTCATGGAACATTGTGATGACAAGAATTCTGGAGCATTGTGATGACAAGGGTCATGGAGCATTGTGATGACACGGTCATGGAACATTGTGATGACAAGAATTCTACAGCATTGCGATGACAAGGGCCATGGAGCATTGTGATGACACGGTCATGGAACATTGTGATGACAAGAAATCTGGAGCATTGTGATGACAATGGCCATGGAGCATTGTGATGACACGGCCATGGAACATTGTGATGACAAGAATTATGGAGCATTGTGATGACAATGGCCATGGAGCATTGTGATGACACGGTCATGGAACATTGTGATGAGAAGAATTCTGGAGCATTGTAATGACAAGGGCCATGGAGCATTGTGATGATACGGTCAAGGAACATTTTGATGACAAGAATTCTGGAGCATTATGATGACAAGGGCCATGGAGCATTGTGATGACACGGCCATGGAACATTGTGATGACAAGTATTCTGGAGCATTGTGATGACAATGGCCATGGAGCATTGTGATGACAAGAATTCTGGAGCATTGTGATGACAATGGCCATGGAGCATTGTGATGACACGGTCAGGGAACATTGTGATGAGAAGAATTCTGGAGCATTGTCATGACAAGGGCCATGGAGCATTGTGATGACACGGTCATGGAACATTGTGATGACAAGAATTCTGGAGCATTGTGATGACAAGGGCCATGGAGCATTGTGATGACACAGTCATGGAACATTGTGATGAGAAGAATTCTGGAGGATTGTGCTGACAAGCACTATGGAGCATTGTGATGATACGATCATGGAACATTGTGATGACAAGAATTCTGGAGCATTATGATGACAAGGGCCATGGAGCATTGTGATGACACGGCCATGGAACATTGTGATGACAAGAATTCTGGAGCATTGTGATGACAATGGCCATGGAGCATTGTGATGACACGGTCATGGAACATTGTGATGAGAAGAATTCTGGAGCATTGTCATGACAAGGGACATGGAGCATTGTGATGACACGGTCATGGAACATTGTGATGACAAGAATTCTGGAGCATTATGATGACAAGGGCCATGAAGCATTGTGATGACACGGCCATGGAACATTGTGATGACAAGAATTCTGGAGCATTGTGATGACAATGGCCATGGAGCATTGTGATGACACGGTCATGGAACATTGTGATGAGAAGAATTCTGGAGCATTGTCATGACAAGGGCCATGGAGCATTGTGATGACACGGTCATGGAACATTGTGATGACAAGAATTCTGGAGCATTGTGATGACAAGGGCCATGGAGCATTGTGATGACACAGTCATGGAACATTCTGATGAGCAGAATTGTGGAGCATTGTGCTGACAAGCACTATGGAGCATTGTGATGATACGATCATGGAACATTGTGATGACAAGAATTCTGGAGCATTATGATGACAAGGGCCATGGAGCATTGTGATGACACAGCCATGGAACATTGTGATGACAAGAATTCTGGAGCATTGTGCTGACAAGGGCCATGGAGCATTGTGATGACACGGTCATGGAACATTGGGATGAGAAGAATTCTGGAGCATTGTCATGACAAGGGCCATGGAGCATTGTGATGACACGGCCATGGAACATTGTGATGACAAGAATTCTGTAGAATTGTGATGATAAGGTTCATGGAGAATTGTGATGACACGGCCATGGAACATTGTGATGACAAGTATTCTGGAGCATTGTGATGACAATGGCCATGGAGCATTGTGATGACATGGTATGGATCATTGTGATGACAAGAATTCTGGAGCATTATTATGACAAGGTCCATGGAGCATTGTGATGACACGGCCATGGAACATTGTGATGAAAAGTATTCTGGAGCATTGTGATGACAATGGCCATGGAGCATTGTGATGACACGGTCATGGAACATAGTGATGAGAAGAATTCTGGAGCATTGTCATGACAAGGGCCATGGAGCATTGTGATGACCCGGTCATGGAACATTGTGATGACAAGAATTTTGGAGCATTATGATGACAAGGGCCATGGAGCATTGTGATGACACGGTCATGGAACATACTGATGACAATAATTCTGGAGCATTGTGATGACAATGGCCATGGAGCATTGTGATGAAACAGTCATGGAACATTGTGATGAGAATAATTCTGGAGCATTGTCATGACAAGGGCCATGGAGCATTGTGATGACACAGTCATGGAACATTGTGATGACAAGTTTTCTGGAGCATTGTGATGACAAGGGCCATGGAGCATTGTGATGACACAGTCATGGAACATTGTGATGAGAAGAATTCTGGAGCCTTGTGCTGACAAGCGCCATGGTGCATTGTGATGATACGGTCATGGAACATTGTGATGACAAGAATTCTGGAGCATTATGATGACAAGGTCCATGGAGCATTGTGATGACACGGCCATGGAACATTGTGATGACAAGAATTCTGGAGCATTCTGATGACAATGGCCATGGAGCATTGTGATGACACGGCCATGGAACATTGTGATGACAAGAATTCTGGAGCATTGTGCTGACAAGGGCCATGGAGCATTGTGATGACACGGTCATGGAACATTGTGATGAGAAGAATTCTGGACCATTGTCATGACAAGGGCCATGGAGCATTGTGATGACACGGCCATGGAACATTGTGATGACAAGAATTCTGTAGAATTGTGATGACAAGGTTCATGGAGAATTGTGATGACACGGCCATGGAACATTGTGATGACAAGTATTCTGGAGCATTGTGATGACAATGGCCATGGAGCATTGTGATGACATGGTATGGATCATTGTGATGACAAGAATTCTGGATCATTATGATGACAAGGTCCATGGAGCATTGTGATCACACGGCCATGGAACATTGTGATGAAAATTATTCTGGAGGATTGTGATGACAATGGCCATGGAGCATTGTGATGACACGGTCATGGAACATTGTGATGAGAAGAAATCTGGAGCATTGTCATGACAAGGGCCATGGAGCATTGTGATGACACGGTCATGGAACATTGTGATGACAAGAATTCTGGAGCATTATGATGACAAAGGCCATGGAGCATTGTGATGACACGGCCATGGAACATACTGATGACAAGAATTCTGGAGCATTGTGATGACAATGGCCATGGAGCATTGTGATGACACGGTCATGGAACATTGTGATGAGAATAATTCTGGAGCATTGTCATGACAAGGGCCATGGAGCATTGTGATGACACAGTCATGGAACATTGTGATGACAAGCTTTCTGGAGCATTGTGATGACAAGGGCCATGGAGCATAGTGATGACACAGTCATGGAACATTGTGATGAGAAGAATTCTGGAGCATTGTGCTGACAAGCGCCATGGTGCATTGTGATGATACGGTCATGGAACATTGTGATGACAAGAATTCTGGAGCATTATGATGACAAGGGCCATGGAGCATTGTGATGACACGGCCATGGAACATTGTGATGACAAGAATTCTGGAGCATTCTGATGACAATGGCCATGGAGCATTGTGATGACACGGGCATGGAACATTGTGATGACAAGAATTCTGGAGCATTATGATGACAAGGGCCTGGAGCATTGTGATGACACGGCCATGGAACATTGTGATGACAAGAATTCTGGAGAATTGTGATGACAAGGTTCATGGAGAATTGTGATGACACGGCCATGGAACATTGTGATGACAAGAATTCTGGAGCATTGTGCTGACAAGGGCCATGGAGCATTGTGATGACACGGTCATGGAACAATGTGATGAGAAGAACTCCGGAGAATTGTGATGACAAGGGCCATGGAGCATTGTGATGACATGGTCATGGAATATTGTGATGATAAGAATTCTGGAGCATTGTGCTGATGACGGCCATGGAGCATTGTGATGACACAGTCAAGGAATATTGCGATGAAAAAGATTTCTGGAGCATTGTGATGAAAGGGCATGGAGCATTGTGATTAAAGGTGACAAGGAACATTGTGATGTTATGGGCAGAGAACTCTGTGATGACAGTGGTCTTGCAGTATTGTGAAGAAAAGTGTCATGGAACATTCTGCTGACAGCGATCATGGAGCTTTTTGGTAAGAGAGGCTATGGAGATTTGTGATGTCAGGCGTCATGGGGCATTGTGTTGAGAGCGGTCTTGGAGCATTGTGATGAAAAGGGTCATGGAGCACTGTGATTACAGGGGCCATGGAGCATTGTGAATACAAAGGCTATGGAGCATTGAGATGACAGGGTTCATGGAGCACTGTGATGAATGTGATCTTGGATCATTGTGATGACAAGTGTCCTGGAACCTTGTGATGACACGGTTCATGGAGCATTGTGATGACAAGGACCATGGCGAATTGTGATGACATCTGTCATGGGGCATTGTGATGACAGTGGTCATCTAGATTTGCGATGAAAGGTATCATGGAGCACTGTGATGACAGGGGCCATGGAACATTGTGATGACAAAGGCCATGGAGCATTGTGATGACAAGTGTCATGGGGCATTTTGATGACATTGGCATGGAGCATTATGATGACAAGAGTTCTGGAGCATTTTGATGACAAGGGCATGGAGCATTGTGATGACAGGGCCCACGGAGCTTTGTGATGAAAAGGGCAGGGTACATTGTGATGACAGGGTTCATGGAGCATTGTGATGAAAGGGGCCATGGAGCATTGAGATGAGAGCCGTTATGAGGCATGGTGATGACAGTGGTCATGGAGCATTGTGATGAAAGAGATCATGGAGCAATATGATAACAGGGGACATGGAGCATTGTGATGACAGGGGTTTTGGAGCATTGTGATGGAAGTAGACATGGATCATTGTGATGACATGGGTCCTGGAACACTGTGATGACACGGTTCATCGAGTATTGTGATGACAAGGGTCATAGCGAATTGTGATGACAAGTGTCATGGGGCATTGTGATGATATTGATCATCTAGGAATTGTGATGAAAGGTATCGTGGAGCACTGTGATGACTGGGGGCATGAAGCACTGTGATGAATATTGTCCTGGATTATTGTGATGACAGCAGTCATGGAGAATTGTGATGACAAGGATTATGCAGCATTGTGTTGACAAGGGTATGGACTATTGTGATGACAATGGTCATGGAGCAATGTGATGAAAGTATTCATGGAACATCGTGATGAAAAGTGCATGGGAGCATTGTGACGATAAAGGCCATGGAGTATTGTGATGACTAGTGTCATGGAGCATTTTAATGAAAGGTTTCATTGTGCACCATGATGACAAAGGGGATGGAGAATTGTGATGAAACTGGTCCTGGAGCATTGTGATAACAAAAGCCATGGAGCATTGTGATGACAGGCATCATGGAGCATTGTGAAGAAAGGGGCCATGGGGTATTGTAATGACACTAGAGAAATATGATGAAAATGGTCAGCGAGCATAGTGATCAAAGTGGTCATTGAGAATCGTGATGAAAAGCGACATAGAGCATTGTGATGACAAAGGTCATGGAGAACTGTAATGACCAGGGTCATGTAGCATTGTGATGACACGGTCATGGAACATTTTGAAGACAAGAATTCTGGAGCATTGTGCTGACTAGGGCCATGGACCATTGTGATGACATGGTCATGGAATATTTTGATGACAATAATTCTGGAGCATTGTGATGACAAGGGCCATGGAGCATTGTGATGATACGGTCATGGAACATTGTGATGACAATAATTCTGGAGCATTATGATGACAAGGGCCATGGAGCATTGTGATTACACGGCCATGGAACATTGTGATGACAAGAATTCCGCAGCATTGTGATGACAAGGGCCATGGAGCATTGTGATGATACGGTCATGGAACATTGTGATGACAAGAATTCTGGAGAATTGTGATGACAAGGTTCATGGAGAATTGTGATGATACGGTCAAGGAACATTGCGATGACAAGATTTCTGGAGCATTGTGGTGAAAGGGTATGGAGCATTGTGATTAAAGGTGACAAGGGATTTGTGATGATATGGGCAGAGAACTCTGTGATGAGACACGACATGGAGTATTGTGACGAAAACTGTCATGGAACATTGTGCTGACAGGGATCATGGAGCTCTTTGGTAAGAGAGGCCCTGGAGATTTGTGATGGCAGGCATCATGGGGCATTGTGTTGACAGCGGTCTTGGAGCATTGTGATGAAAGGCGTCATGGAGCATTCTGATTACTGGGGCCATGGAGCATTGTGAATTCAAAGGCTATGGAGCATTGAGATGACAGGTTTCATGGAGCACTGTGATGAATGTGATCTTGGATCATTGTGATGACAAGTGTCCTGGAACCTTGTGATGACACGGTTCATGGAGCATTGTGATGACAAGGACCATGGCAAACTGTGATGACATCTGTCATGGGGCATTGTGATGACAGTGGTCATTTAGATTTGCGATGAAAGGTATCATGGAGCACTGTGATAACAGGGGCCATGGAACATTGTGATGACAAAGGCGATGGAGCATTGTGATGACAAGTGTCATGGGGCATTTTGATGACATTGGCATGGAGCATTATGATGACAAGAGTTCTGGAGCATGTTGATGACAAGGGCATGGAGCATTGTGATGACAGGGCCCACGGAGCTTTGTGATGAAAAGGGCAGGGTACATTGTGATGACAGGGTTCATGGAGCATTGTGATGAAAGGGGCCATGGAGCATTGAGATGAGAGCCGTTATGAGGCATGGTGATGACAGTGGTCATGGAGCATTGTGATGAAAGAGATCATGGAGCAATATGATAACAGGGGCCATGGAGCATTGTGATGACAGGGGTATTGGAGCATTGTGATGGAAGTAGACATGGATCATTGTGATGACATGTGTCCTGGAACACTGTGATGACACGGTTCATCGAGTATTGTGATGACAAGGGTCATAGCGAATTGTGATGACATGTGTCATGGGGCATTGTGATGACATTGATCATCTAGGAATTGTGATGAAAGGTATCGTGGAGCACTGGGATGACTGGGGGCATGAAGCACTGTGATGAAAATTGTCCTGGATTATGGTGATGACAGCAGTCATGGAGAATTGTGATGACAGGGATTATGCAGCATTGTGTTGACAAGGGTATGGACTATTGTGATGACAATGGTCATGGAGCAATGTGATAAAAGTATTCATGGAACATCATGATGAAAAGTGCATGGGAGCATTGTGACGATAAAGGCCATGGAGTATTGTGATGACTTGTGTCATGGAGCATTTTAATGAAAGGTTTCATTTTGCACCATGATGACAAAGGGGATGGAGAATTGTGATGAAACTGGTCCTGGAGCATTGTGATAACAAAAGATATGGAGCATTGTGATGACAGGCATCATGGAGCATTGTGAAGAAAGGGGCCATGTGGTATTGTAATGACACTAGAGAAATATGATGAAAATGGTCAGCGAGCATAGTGATTAAAGTGGTCATTGAGAATTGTGATGAAAAGCGACATAGAGCATTGTGATGACAAAGGTCATGGAGAACTGTGATGACCAGGGTCATGTAGCAGTGTGATGACACGGTCATGGAACATTGTGATGACAAGAATTCTGGAGCATTGTGATGACAAGGGTCATGGAGCATTGTGATGACACGGTCATGGAACATTGTGATGACAAGAATTCTACAGCATTGCGATGACAAGGGCCATGGAGCATTGTGATGACACGGTCATGGAACATTGTGATGACAAGAAATCTGGAGCATTGTGATGACAATGGCCATGGAGCATTGTGATGACACGGCCATGGAACATTGTGATGACAAGAATTATGGAGCATTGTGATGACAGTGGCCATGGAGCATTGTGATGACACGGTCATGGAACATTGTGATGAGAAGAATTCTGGAGCATTTTCATGACAAGGGCCATGGAGCATTGTGATGACACGGTCATGGAACATTGTGATGACAAGAATTCTGGAGCATTATGATGACAAGGGCCATGGAGCATTGTGATGACACGGCCATGGAACATTGTGATGACAAGTATTCTGGAGCATTGTGATGACAATGGCCATGGAGCATTGTGATGACACGGTCATGGAACATTGTGATGAGAATAATTCTGGAGCATTGTCATGACAAGAGCCATGGAGCATTGTGATGACACGGCCATGGAAAATTGTGATGACAAGAATTCTGGAGCATTATGATGACAAGGGCCATGGAGCATTGTGATGACTCGGCCATGGAACATTGTGATGACAAGAATTCTGGAGCATTGTGCTGACAAGGGCCATGGAGCATTGTGATGACACGGTCATGGAACATTGTTATGACAAGAATTCTGGAGCATTCTGATGACAAAGGCGATGAAGCATTGTGATGACACGGTCATGGAACATTGTGATGACAAGAAATCTGGAGCATTGTGATGACAATGGCCATGGAGCATTGTGATGACACGGCCATGGAACATTGTGATGACAAGAATTCTGGAGCATTGTGATGACAGTGGCCATGGAGCATTGTGATGACACGGTCATGGAACATTGTGATGAGAAGAATTCTGGAGCATTGTCATGACAAGGGCCATGGAGCATTGTGATGACACGGTCATGGAACATTGTGATGACAAGAATTCTGGAGCATTATGATGACAAGGGCCATGAAGCATTGTGATGACACGGCCATGGAACATTGTGATGACAAGAATTCTGGAGCATTGTGATGACAATGGCCATGGAGCATTGTGATGACACGGTCATGGAACATTGTGATGAGAAGAATTCTGGAGCATTGTCATGACAAGGGCCATGGAGCATTGTGATGATACGGCCATGGAACATTGTGATGACAAGAATTCTGTAGAATTGTGATGACAAGGTTCATGGAGAATTGTGATGACACGGCCATGGAACATTGTGATGACAAGTATTCAGGAGCATTGTGATGACAATGGCCATGGAGCATTGTGATGACACGGTCATGGAACATTGTGATGAGAAGAATTCTGGAGCATTGTCATGACAAGGGCCATGGAGCATTGTGATGACACGGTCATGGAACATTGTGATGACAAGAATTCCGGAGCATTGTGATGACAAGGGCCATGGAGCGTTGTGATGACATGGTCATGGAACATTGTGATGACAAGGATTCTGGAGCATTGTGCTGATGACGGCCATGGAGCATTGTGATGACACAGTCAAGGAACATTGCGATGAAAAAGATTTCTGGAGCATTGTGATGAAAGGGCATGGAGCATTGTGATTAAAGGTGACAAGGAACATTGTGATGTTATGGGCAGAGAACTCTGTGATGACAGTGGTCTTGCAGTATTGTGACGAAAAGTGTCATGGAACATACTGCTGACAGCGATCATGGAGCTTTTTGGTAAGAGAGGCTATGGAGATTTGTGATGTCAGGCGTCATGGGGCATTGTGTTGAGAGCGGTCTTGGAGCATTGTGATGAAAAGGGTCATGGAGCACTGTGATTACAGGGGCCATGGAGCATTGTGAATACAAAGGCTATGGAGCATTGAGATGACAGGGTTCATGGAGCACTGTGATGAATGTGATCTTGGATCATTGTGATGACAAGTGTCCTGGAACCTTGTGATGACACGGTTCATGGAGCATTGTGATGACAAGGACCATGGCGAATTGTGATGACATCAGTCATGGGGCATTGTGATGACAGTGGTCATCTAGATTTGCGATGAAAGGTATCATGGAGCACTGTGATGACAGGGGCCATGGAACATTGTGATGACAAAGGCCATGGAGCATTGTGATGACAAGTGTCATGGGGCATTTTGATGACATTGGCATGGAGCATTATGATGACAAGAGTTCTGGAGCATTTTGATGACAAGGGCATGGAGCATTGTGATGACAGGGCCCACGGAGCTTTGTGATGAAAAGGGCAGGGTACATTGTGATGACAGGGTTCATAGAGCATTGTGATGAAAGGGGCCATGGAGCATTGAGATGAGAGCCGTTATGAGGCATGGTGATGACAGTGGTCATGGAGCATTGTGATGAAAGAGATCATGGAGCAATATGATAACAGGGGCCATGGAGCATTGTGATGACAGGGGTATTGGAGCATTGTGATGGAAGTAGACATGGATCATTGTGATGACATGTGTCCTGGAACACTGTGATGGCACGGTTCATCGAGTATTGTGAAGACAAGGGTCATAGCGAATTGTGATGAGAAGTGTCATGGGGCATTGTGTGACATTGATCATCTAGGAATTGTGGTGAAAGGTATCATGGAGCACTGTGATGAAAATTGTCCTGGATTATTGTGATGACAGCAGTCATGGAGAATTGTGATGACAGGGATTATGCAGCATTGTGTTGACAAGGGTATGGACTATTTTGATGACAATGGTCATGGAGCAATGTGATGAAAGTATTCATGGAACATCGTGATGAATAGTGCATGGGAGCATTGTGACGATAAAGGCCATGGAGTATTGTGATGACTAGTGTCATGGAGCATTTTAATGAAAGGTTTCATTGTGCACCATGATGACAAAGGGGATGGAGAATTGTGATGAAACTGGTCCTGGAGCATTGTGATAACAAAAGCCATGGAGCATTGTGATGACAGGCATCATGGAGCATTGTGAAGAAAGGGGCCATGGGGTATTGTAATGACACTAGAGAAATATGATGAAAATGGTCAGCGAGCATAGTGATTAAAGTGGTCATTGAGAATTGTGATGAAAAGCAACATAGAGCATTGTGATGACAAAGGTCATGGAGAACTGTGATGACCAGGGTCATGTAGCATTGTGATGACACGGTCATGGAACATTGTGATGAGAAGAATTCTGGAGCATTGTCATGACAAGGGCCATGGAGCATTGTGATGATACGGTAATGGAACATTGTGATGACAAGAATTCTGGAGCATTATGATGACAAGGGCCATGGAGCATTGTGATGACACGGCCATGGAACATTGTGATGACAAGTATTCTGGAGCATTGTGATGACAATGGCCATGGAGCATTGTGATGACACGGTCATGGAACATTGTGATGAGAATAATTCTGGAGCATTGTCATGACAAGAGCCATGGAGCATTGTGATGACACGGCCATGGAAAATTGTGATGACAAGAATTCTGGAGCATTATGATGACAAGGGCCATGGAGCATTGTGATGACTCGGCCATGGAACATTGTGATGAGAATAATTCTGGAGCATTGTGCTGACAAGGGCCATGGAGCATTGTGATGACACGGTCATGGAACATTGTGATGACAAGAATTCTGGAGCATTCTGATGACAAAGGCGATGAAGCATTGTGATGACACGGTCATGGAACATTGTGATGACAAGAAATCTGGAGCATTGTGATGACAATGGCCATGGAGCATTGTGATGACACGGCCATGGAACATTGTGATGACAAGTATTCTGGAGCATTGTGATGACAATGGCCATGGAGCATTGTGATGACACGGTCATGGAACATTGTGATGAGAAGAATTCTGGAGCATTGTCATGACAAGGGCCATGGAGCATTGTGATGACACGGTCATGGAACATTGTGATGACAAGAATTCCGGAGCATTGTGATGACAAGGGCCATGGAGCGTTGTGATGACATGGTCATGGAACATTGTGATGACAAGAATTCTGGAGCATTGTGCTGATGACGGCCATGGAGCATTGTGATGACACAGTCAAGGAACATTGCGATGAAATAGATTTCTGGAGCATTGTGATGAAAGGGCATGGAGCATTGTGATTAAAGGTGACAAGGAACATTGTGATGTTATGGGCAGAGAACTCTGTGATGACAGTGGTCTTGCAGTATTGTGACGAAAAGTGTCATGGAACATTCTGCTGACAGCGATCATGGAGCTTTTTGGTAAGAGAGGCTATGGAGATTTGTGATGTCAGGCGTCATGGGGCATTGTGTTGAGAGCGGTCTTGGAGCATTGTGATGAAAAGGGTCATGGAGCACTGTGATTACAGGGGCCATGGAGCATTGTGAATACAAAGGCTATGGAGCATTGAGATGACAGGGTTCATGGAGCACTGTGATGAATGTGATCTTGGATCATTGTGATGACAAGTGTCCTGGAACCTTGTGATGACACGGTTCATGGAGCATTGTGATGACAAGGACCATGGCGAATTGTGATGACATCTGTCATGGGGCATTGTGATGACAGTGGTCATCTAGATTTGCGATGAAAGGTATCATGGAGCACTGTGATGACAGGGGCCATGGAACATTGTGATGACAAAGGCCATGGAGCATTGTGATGACAGGGGTATTGGAGCATTGTGATGGAAGTAGACTTGGATCATTGTGATTACATGTGTCCTGGAACACTGTGATGGCACGGTTCATCGAGTATTGTGATGACAAGGGTCATAGCGAATTGTGATGAGAAGTGTCATGGGGCATTGTGTGACATTGATCATCTAGGAATTGTGATGAAAGGTATCATGGAGCACTGTGATGAAAATTGTCCTGGATTATTGTGATGACAGCAGTCATGGAGAATTGTGATGACAGGGATTATGCAGCATTGTGTTGACAAGGGTATGGACTATTGTGATGACAATGGTCATGGAGCAATGTGATGAAAGTATTCATGGAACATCGTGATGAATAGTGCATGGGAGCATTGTGACGATAAAGGCCATGGAGTATTGTGATGACTAGTGTCATGGAGCATTTTAATGAAAGGTTTCATTGTGCACCATGATGACAAAGGGGATGGAGAATTGTGATGAAACTGGTCCTGGAGCATTGTGATAACAAAAGCCATGGAGCATTGTGATGACAGGCATCATGGAGCATTGTGAAGAAAGGGGCCATGGGGTATTGTAATGACACTAGAGAAATATGATGAAAATGGTCAGCGAGCATAGTGATTAAAGTGGTCATTGAGAATTGTGATGAAAAGCAACATAGAGCATTGTGATGACAAAGGTCATGGAGAACTGTGATGACCAGGGTCATGTAGCATTGTGATGACACGGTCATGGAACATTGTGATGAGAAAAATTCTGGAGCATTGTCATGACAAGGGCCATGGAGCATTGTGATGATACGGTCATGGAACATTGTGATGACAAGAATTCTGGAGCATTATGATGACAAGGGCCATGGAGCATTGTGATGACACGGCCATGGAACATTGTGATGACAAGTATTCTGGAGCATTGTGATGACAATGGCCATGGAGCATTGTGATGACACGGTCATGGAACATTGTGATGAGAATAATTCTGGAGCATTGTCATGACAAGAGCCATGGAGCATTGTGATGACACGGCCATGGAAAATTGTGATGACAAGAATTCTGGAGCATTATGATGACAAGGGCCATGGAGCATTGTGATGACTCGGCCATGGAACATTGTGATGACAAGAATTCTGGAGCATTGTGCTGACAAGGGCCATGGAGCATTGTGATGACACGGTCATGGAACATTGTGATGACAAGAATTCTGGAGCATTCTGATGACAAAGGCGATGAAGCATTTTGATGACACGGTCATGGAACATTGTGATGACAAGAAATCTGGAGCATTGTGATGACAATGGCCATGGAGCATTGTGATGACACGGCCATGGAACATTGTGATGACAAGAATTCTGGAGCATTGTGATGACAGTGGCCATGGAGCATTGTGATGACACGGTCATGGAACATTGTGATGAGAAGAATTCTGGAGCATTGTCATGACAAGGGCCATGGAGCATTGTGATGACACGGTCATGGAACATTGTGATGACAAGAATTCTGGAGCATTATGATGACAAGGGCCATGAAGCATTGTGATGACACGGCCATGGAACATTGTGATGACAAGAATTCTGGAGCATTGTGATGACAATGGCCATGGAGCATTGTGATGACACGGTCATGGAACATTGTGATGAGAAGAATTCTGGAGCATTGTCATGACAAGGGCCATGGAGCATTGTGATGACACGGTCATGGAGCATTGTGATGACAAGAATTCTGGAGCATTGTGATGACAAGGGCCATGGAGCATTGTGATGACACAGTCATGGAACATTGTGATGAGAAGAATTCTGGAGCATTGTGCTGACAAGCACTATGGAGCATTGTGATGATACGATCATGGAACATTGTGATGACAAGAATTCTGGAGCATTATGATGACAAGGGCCATGGAGCATTGTGATGACACGGCCATGGAACATTGTGATGACAAGAATTCTGGAGCATTGTGATGACAATGGCCATGGAGCATTGTGATGACACGGTCATTGAACATTGTGATGAGAAGAATTCTGGAGCATTGTCATGACAAGGGCCATGGAGCATTGTGATGATACGGCCATGGAACATTGTGATGACAAGAATTCTGTAGAATTGTGATGACAAGGTTCATGGAGAATTGTGATGACACGGCCATGGAACATTGTGATGACAAGTATTCTGGAGCATTGTGATGACAATGGCCATGGAGCATTGTGATGACATGGTATGGAACATTGTGATGACAAGAATTCTGGAGCATTATGATGACAAGGTCCATGGAGCATTGTGATGAAACGGCCATGGAACATTGTGATGACAAGTATTCAGGAGCATTGTGATGACAATGGCCATGGAGCATTGTGATGACACGGTCATGGAACATTGTGATGAGAAGAATTCTGGAGCATTGTCATGACAAGGGCCATGGAGCATTGTGATGACACGGTCACGGAACATTGTGATGACAAGAATTCCGGAGCATTGTGATGACAAGGGCCATGGAGCGTTGTGATGACATGGTCATGGAACATTGTGATGACAAGAATTCTGGAGCATTGTGCTGATGACGGCCATGGAGCATTGTGATGACACAGTCAAGGAACATTGCGATGAAAAAGATTTCTGGAGCATTGTGATGAAAGGGCATGGAGCATTGTGATTAAAGGTGACAAGGAACATTGTGATGTTATGGGCAGAGAACTCTGTGATGACAGTGGTCTTGCAGTATTGTGACGAAAAGTGTCATGGAACATACTGCTGACAGCGATCATGGAGCTTTTTGGTAAGAGAGGCTATGGAGATTTGTGATGTCAGGCGTCATGGGGCATTGTGTTGAGAGCGGTCTTGGAGCATTGTGATGAAAAGGGTCATGGAGCACTGTGATTACAGGGGCCATGGAGCATTGTGAATACAAAGGCTATGGAGCATTGAGATGACAGGGTTCATGGAGCACTGTGATGAATGTGATCTTGGATCATTGTGATGACAAGTGTCCTGGAACCTTGTGATGACACGGTTCATGGAGCATTGTGATGACAAGGACCATGGCGAATTGTGATGACATCTGTCATGGGGCATTGTGATGACAGTGGTCATCTAGATTTGCGATGAAAGGTATCATGGAGCACTGTGATGACAGGGGCCATGGAACATTGTGATGACAAAGGCCATGGAGCATTGTGATGACAAGTGTCATGGGGCATTTTGATGACATTGGCATGGAGCATTATGATGACAAGAGTTCTGGAGCATTTTGATGACAAGGGCATGGAGCATTGTGATGACAGGGCCCACGGAGCTTTGTGATGAAAAGGGCAGGGTACATTGTGATGACAGGGTTCATGGAGCATTGTGATGAAAGGGGCCATGGAGCATTGAGATGAGAGCCGTTATGAGGCATGGTGATGACAGTGGTCATGGAGCATTGTGATGAAAGAGATCATGGAGCAATATGATAACAGGGGCCATGGAGCATTGTGATGACAGGGGTATTGGAGCATTGTGATGGAAGTAGACATGGATCATTGTGATGACATGTGTCCTGGAACACTGTGATGGCACGGTTCATCGAGTATTGTGATGACAAGGGTCATAGCGAATTGTGATGAGAAGTGTCATGGGGCATTGTGTGACATTGATCATCTAGGAATTGTGATGAAAGGTATCATGGAGCACTGTGATGAAAATTGTCCTGGATTATTGTGATGACAGCAGTCATGGAGAATTGTGATGACAGGGATTATGCAGCATTGTGTTGACAAGGGTATGGACTATTGTGATGACAATGGTCATGGAGCAATGTGATGAAAGTATTCATGGAACATCGTGATGAATAGTGCATGGGAGCATTGTGACGATAAAGGCCATGGAGTATTGTGATGACTAGTGTCATGGAGCATTTTAATGAAAGGTTTCATTGTGCACCATGATGACAAAGGGGATGGAGAATTGTGATGAAACTGGTCCTGGAGCATTGTGATAACAAAAGACATGGAGCATTGTGATGACAGGCATCATGGAGCATTGTGAAGAAAGGGGCCATGGGGTATTGTAATGACACTAGAGAAATATGATGAAAATGGTCAGCGAGCATAGTGATTAAAGTGGTCATTGAGAATTGTGATGAAAAGCAACATAGAGCATTGTGATGACAAATGTCATGGAGAACTGTGATGACCAGGGTCATGTAGCATTGTGATGACACGGTCATGGAACATTGTGATGAGAAGAATTCTGGAGCATTGTCATGACAAGGGCCATGGAGCATTGTGATGATACGGTAATGGAACATTGTGATGACAAGAATTCTGGAGCATTATGATGACAAGGGCAATGGAGCATTGTGATGACACGGCCATGGAACATTGTGATGACAAGTATTCTGGAGCATTGTGATGACAATGGCCATGGAGCATTGTGATGACACGGTCATGGAACATTGTGATGAGAATAATTCTGGAGCATTGTCATGACAAGAGCCATGGAGCATTGTGATGACACGGCCATGGAAAATTGTGATGACAAGAATTCTGGAGCATTATGATGACAAGGGCCATGGAGCATTGTGATGACTCGGCCATGGAACATTGTGATGAGAATAATTCTGGAGCATTGTGCTGACAAGGGCCATGGAGCATTGTGATGACACGGTCATGGAACATTGTGATGACAAGAATTCTGGAGCATTCTGATGACAAAGGCGATGAAGCATTGTGATGACACGGTCATGGAACATTGTGATGACAAGAAATCTGGAGCATTGTGATGACAATGGCCATGGAGCATTGTGATGACACGGCCATGGAACATTGTGATGACAAGAATTCTGGAGCATTGTGATGACAGTGGCCATGGAGCATTGTGATGACACGGTCATGGAACATTGTGATGAGAAGAATTCTGGAGCATTGTCATGACAAGGGCCATGGAGAATTGTGATGACACGGTCATGGAACATTGTGATGACAAGAATTCTGGAGCATTATGATGACAAGGGCCATGAAGCATTGTGATGACACGGCCATGGAACATTGTGATGACAAGAATTCTGGAGCATTGTGATGACAATGGCCATGGAGCATTGTGATGACACGGTCATGGAACATTGTGATGAGAAGAATTCTGGAGCATTGTCATGACAAGGGCCATGGAGCATTGTGATGACACGGTCATGGAACATTGTGATGACAAGAATTCTGGAGCATTGTGATGTCAAGGGCCATGGAGCATTGTGATGAAACAGTCATGGAACATTGTGATGAGAAGAATTCTGGAGCATTGTGCTGACAAGCACTATGGAGCATTGTGATGATACGATCATGGAACATTGTGATGACAAGAATTCTGGAGCATTATGATGACAAGGGCCATGGAGCATTGTGATGACACGGCCATGGAACATTGTGATGACAAGAATTCTGTAGAATTGTGATGACAAGGTTCATGGAGAATTGTGATGACACGGCCATGGAACATTGTGATGACAAGTATTCTGGAGCATTGTGATGACAATGGCCATGGAGCATTGTGATGACATGGTATGGAACATTGTGATGACAAGAATTCTGGAGCATTATGATGACAAGGTCCATGGAGCATTGTGATGACACGGCCATGGAACATTGTGATGACAAGTATTCTGGAGCATTGTGATGACAATGGCCATGGAGCATTGTGATGACACGGTCATGGAACATTGTGATGAGAAGAATTCTGGAGCATTGTCATGACAAGGGCCATGGAGCATTGTGATGACACGGTCATGGAACATTGTGATGACAAGAATTCTGGAGCATTATGATGACAAGGGCCATGGAGCATTGTGATGACACGGCCATGGAACATACTGATGACAAGAATTCTGGAGCATTGTGATGACAATGGCCATGGAGCATTGTGATGACACGGTCATGGAACATTGTGATGAGAAGAATTCTGGAGCATTGTCATGACAAGGGCCATGGAGCATTGTGATGACACGGTCATGGAACATTGTGATGACAAGAATTCTGGAGCATTGTGATGACAAGGGCCATGGAGCATTGTGATGACACAGTCATGGAACATTGTGATGAGAAGAATTCTGGAGCATTGTGCTGACAAGCACTATGGAGCATTGTGATGATACGATCATGGAACATTGTGATGACAAGAATTCTGGAGCATTATGATGACAAGGGCCATGGAGCATTGTGATGACACGGCCATGGAACATTGTGATGACAAGAATTCTGTAGAATTGTGATGACAAGGTTCATGGAGAATTGTGATGACACGGCCATGGAACATTGTGATGACAAGTATTCTGGAGCATTGTGATGACAATGGCCATGGAGCATTGTGATGACATGGTATGGAACATTGTGATGACAAGAATTCTGGAGCATTATGATGACAAGGTCCATGGAGCATTGTGATGACACGGCCATGGAACATTGTGATGACAAGTATTCTGGAGCATTGTGATGACAATGGCCATGGAGCATTGTGATGACACGGTCATGGAACATTGTGATGAGAAGAATTCTGGAGCATTGTCATGACAAGGGCCATGGAGCATTGTGATGACACGGTCATGGAACATTGTGATGAAAAGAATTCTGGAGCATTATGATGACAAGGGCCATGGAGCATTGTGATGACACGGCCATGGAACATACTGATGACAAGAATTCTGGAGCATTGTGATGACAATGGCCATGGAGCATTGTGATGACATGGTCATGGAATATTGTGATGAGAAGAATTCTGGAGCATTGTCATGACAAGGGCCATGGAGCATTGTGATGACACAGTCATGGAACATTGTGATGACAAGTTTTCTGGAGCATTGTGATGACAAGGGCCATGGAGCATTGTGATGACACAGTCATGGAACATTGTGATGAGAAGAATTCTGGAGCATTGTGCTGAAAAGCGCCATGGTGCATTGTGAGGATACGGTCATGGAACATTGTGATGACAAGAATTCTGGAGCATTATGATGACAAGGGCCATGGAGCATTGTGATGACACGGCCATGGAACATTGTGATGACAAGAATTCTGGAGCATTCTGATGACAATGGCCATGGAGCTTTGTGATGACACGGGCATGGAACATTGTGATGACAAGAATTCTGGAGCATTATGATGACAAGGGCCATGGAGCATCGTGATGACACGGCCATGGAACATTGTGATGACAAGAATTCTGGAGCATTGTGCTGACAAGGGCCATGGAGCATTGTGATGACACGGTCATGGAACAATGTGATGAGAAGAATTCCGGAGCATTGTGATGACAAGGGCCATGGAGCATTGTGATGACATGGTCATGGAACATTGTGATGACAAGAATTCTGGAGCATTGTGCTGATGACGGCCATGGAGCTTTGTGATGACACAGTCAAGGAACATTGCGATGAAAAAGATTTCTGGAGCTTTGTGATGAAAGGGCATGGAGCATTGTGATTAAAGGTGACAAGGAACATTGTGATGTTATGGGCAGAGAACTCTGTGATGACAGTGGTCTTGCAGTATTGTGACGAAAAGTGTCATGGAACATTCTGCTGACAGCGATCATGGAGCTTTTTGGTAAGAGAGGCTATGGAGATTTGTGATGTCAGGCGTCATGGGGCATTGTGTTGAGAGCGGTCTTGGAGCATTGTGATGAAAAGGGTCATGGAGCACTGTGATTACAGGGGCCATGGAGCATTGTGAATACAAAGGTTATGGAGCATTGAGATGACAGGGTTCATGGAGCACTGTGATGAATGTGATCTTGGATCATTGTGATGACAAGTGTCCTGGAACCTTGTGATGACACGGTTCATGGAGCATTGTGATGACAAGGACCATGGCGAATTGTGATGACATCTGTCATGGGGCATTGTGATGACAGTGGTCATCTAGATTTGCGATGAAAGGTATCATGGGGCACTGTGATGACAGGGGCCATGGAACATTGTGATGACAAAGGCCATGGAGCATTGTGATGACAAGTGTCATGGGGCATTTTGATGACATTGGCATGGAGCATTATGATGACAAGAGTTCTGGAGCATTTTGATGACAAGGGCATGGAGCATTGTGATGACAGGGCCCACGGAGCTTTGTGATGAAAAGGGCAGGGTACATTGTGATGACAGGGTTCATGGAGCATTGTGATGAAAGGGGCCATGGAGCATTGAGATGAGAGCCGTTATGAGGCATGGTGATGACAGTGGTCATGGAGCATTGTGATGAAAGAGATCATGGAGCAATATGATAACAGGGGCCATGGAGCATTGTGATGACATGGTATGGAACATTGTGATGACAAGAATTCTGGAGCATTATGATGACAAGGTCCATGGAGCATTGTGATGACACGGCCATGGAACATTGTGATGACAAGTATTCTGGAGCATTGTGATGACAATGGCCATGGAGCATTGTGATGACACGGTCATGGAACATTGTGATGAGAAGAATTCTGGAGCATTGTCATGACAAGGGCCATGGAGCATTGTGATGACACGGTCATGGAACATTGTGATGACAAGAATTCTGGAGCATTATGATGACAAGGGCCATGGAGCATTGTGATGACACGGCCATGGAACATACTGATGACAAGAATTCTGGAGCATTGTGATGACAATGGCCATGGAGCATTGTGATGACACGGTCATGGAACATTGTGATGAGAAGAATTCTGGAGCATTGTCATGACAAGGGCCATGGAGCATTGTGATGACACGGTCATGGAACATTGTGATGACAAGAATTCTGGAGCATTGTGATGACAAGGGCCATGGAGCATTGTGATGACACAGTCATGGAACATTGTGATGAGAAGAATTCTGGAGCATTGTGCTGACAAGCACTATGGAGCATTGTGATGATACGATCATGGAACATTGTGATGACAAGAATTCTGGAGCATTATGATGACAAGGGCCATGGAGCATTGTGATGACACGGCCATGGAACATTGTGATGACAAGAATTCTGTAGAATTGTGATGACAAGGTTCATGGAGAATTGTGATGACACGGCCATGGAACATTGTGATGACAAGTATTCTGGAGCATTGTGATGACAATGGCCATGGAGCATTGTGATGACATGGTATGGAACATTGTGATGACAAGAATTCTGGAGCATTATGATGACAAGGTCCATGGAGCATTGTGATGACACGGCCATGGAACATTGTGATGACAAGTATTCTGGAGCATTGTGATGACAATGGCCATGGAGCATTGTGATGACACGGTCATGGAACATTGTGATGAGAAGAATTCTGGAGCATTGTCATGACAAGGGCCATGGAGCATTGTGATGACACGGTCATGGAACATTGTGATGAAAAGAATTCTGGAGCATTATGATGACAAGGGCCATGGAGCATTGTGATGACACGGCCATGGAACATACTGATGACAAGAATTCTGGAGCATTGTGATGACAATGGCCATGGAGCATTGTGATGACATGGTCATGGAATATTGTGATGAGAAGAATTCTGGAGCATTGTCATGACAAGGGCCATGGAGCATTGTGATGACACAGTCATGGAACATTGTGATGACAAGTTTTCTGGAGCATTGTGATGACAAGGGCCATGGAGCATTGTGATGACACAGTCATGGAACATTGTGATGAGAAGAATTCTGGAGCATTGTGCTGAAAAGCGCCATGGTGCATTGTGAGGATACGGTCATGGAACATTGTGATGACAAGAATTCTGGAGCATTATGATGACAAGGGCCATGGAGCATTGTGATGACACGGCCATGGAACATTGTGATGACAAGAATTCTGTAGAATTGTGATGACAAGGTTCATGGAGAATTGTGATGACACGGCCATGGAACATTGTGATGACAAGTATTCTGGAGCATTGTGATGACAATGGCCATGGAGCATTGTGATGACATGGTATGGAACATTGTGATGACAAGAATTCTGGAGCATTATGATGACAAGGTCCATGGAGCATTGTGATGACACGGCCATGGAACATTGTGATGACAAGTATTCTGGAGCATTGTGATGACAATGGCCATGGAGCATTGTGATGACACGGTCATGGAACATTGTGATGAGAAGAATTCTGGAGCATTGTCATGACAAGGGCCATGGAGCATTGTGATGACACGGTCATGGAACATTGTGATGAAAAGAATTCTGGAGCATTATGATGACAAGGGCCATGGAGCATTGTGATGACACGGCCATGGAACATACTGATGACAAGAATTCTGGAGCATTGTGATGACAATGGCCATGGAGCATTGTGATGACATGGTCATGGAATATTGTGATGAGAAGAATTCTGTAGCATTGTCATGACAAGGGCCATGGAGCATTGTGATGACACAGTCATGGAACATTGTGATGACAAGTTTTCTGGAGCATTGTGATGACAAGGGCCATGGAGCATTGTGATGACACAGTCATGGAACATTGTGATGAGAAGAATTCTGGAGCATTGTGCTGAAAAGCGCCATGGTGCATTGTGAGGATACGGTCATGGAACATTGTGATGACAAGAATTCTGGAGCATTATGATGACAAGGGCCATGGAGCATTGTGATGACACGGCCATGGAACATTGTGATGACAAGAATTCTGGAGCATTCTGATGACAATGGCCATGGAGCTTTGTGATGACATGGGCATGGAACATTGTGATGACAAGAATTCTGGAGCATTATGATGACAAGGGCCATGGAGCATCGTGATGACACGGCCATGGAACATTGTGATGACAAGAATTCTGGAGCATTGTGCTGACAAGGGCCATGGAGCATTGTGATGACACGGTCATGGAACAATGTGATGAGAAGAATTCCGGAGCATTGTGATGACAAGGGCCATGGAGCATTGTGATGACATGGTCATGGAACATTGTGATGACAAGAATTCTGGAGCATTGTGCTGATGACGGCCATGGAGCTTTGTGATGACACAGTCAAGGAACATTGCGATGAAAAAGATTTCTGGAGCTTTGTGATGAAAGGGCATGGAGCATTGTGATTAAAGGTGACAAGGAACATTGTGATGTTATGGGCAGAGAACTCTGTGATGACAGTGGTCTTGCAGTATTGTGACGAAAAGTGTCATGGAACATTCTGCTGACAGCGATCATGGAGCTTTTTGGTAAGAGAGGCTATGGAGATTTGTGATGTCAGGCGTCATGGGGCATTGTGTTGAGAGCGGTCTTGGAGCATTGTGATGAAAAGGGTCATGGAGCACTGTGATTACAGGGGCCATGGAGCATTGTGAATACAAAGGTTATGGAGCATTGAGATGACAGGGTTCATGGAGCACTGTGATGAATGTGATCTTGGATCATTGTGATGACAAGTGTCCTGGAACCTTGTGATGACACGGTTCATGGAGCATTGTGATGACAAGGACCATGGCGAATTGTGATGACATCTGTCATGGGGCATTGTGATGACAGTGGTCATCTAGATTTGCGATGAAAGGTATCATGGAGCACTGTGATGACAGGGGCCATGGAACATTGTGATGACAAAGGCCATGGAGCATTGTGATGACAAGTGTCATGGGGCATTTTGATGACATTGGCATGGAGCATTATGATGACAAGAGTTCTGGAGCATTTTGATGACAAGGGCATGGAGCATTGTGATGACAGGGCCCACGGAGCTTTGTGATGAAAAGGGCAGGGTACATTGTGATGACAGGGTTCATGGAGCATTGTGATGAAAGGGGCCATGGAGCATTGAGATGAGAGCCGTTATGAGGCATGGTGATGACAGTGGTCATGGAGCATTGTGATGAAAGAGATCATGGAGCAATATGATAACAGGGGCCATGGAGCATTGTGATGACATGGTATGGAACATTGTGATGACAAGAATTCTGGAGCATTATGATGACAAGGTCCATGGAGCATTGTGATGACACGGCCATGGAACATTGTGATGACAAGTATTCTGGAGCATTGTGATGACAATGGCCATGGAGCATTGTGATGACACGGTCATGGAACATTGTGATGAGAAGAATTCTGGAGCATTGTCATGACAAGGGCCATGGAGCATTGTGATGACACGGTCATGGAACATTGTGATGACAAGAATTCTGGAGCATTATGATGACAAGGGCCATGGAGCATTGTGATGACACGGCCATGGAACATACTGATGACAAGAATTCTGGAGCATTGTGATGACAATGGCCATGGAGCATTGTGATGACACGGTCATGGAACATTGTGATGAGAAGAATTCTGGAGCATTGTCATGACAAGGGCCATGGAGCATTGTGATGACACGGTCATGGAACATTGTGATGACAAGAATTCTGGAGCATTGTGATGACAAGGGCCATGGAGCATTGTGATGACACAGTCATGGAACATTGTGATGAGAAGAATTCTGGAGCATTGTGCTGACAAGCACTATGGAGCATTGTGATGATACGATCATGGAACATTGTGATGACAAGAATTCTGGAGCATTATGATGACAAGGGCCATGGAGCATTGTGATGACACGGCCATGGAACATTGTGATGACAAGAATTCTGTAGAATTGTGATGACAAGGTTCATGGAGAATTGTGATGACACGGCCATGGAACATTGTGATGACAAGTATTCTGGAGCATTGTGATGACAATGGCCATGGAGCATTGTGATGACATGGTATGGAACATTGTGATGACAAGAATTCTGGAGCATTATGATGACAAGGTCCATGGAGCATTGTGATGACACGGCCATGGAACATTGTGATGACAAGTATTCTGGAGCATTGTGATGACAATGGCCATGGAGCATTGTGATGACACGGTCATGGAACATTGTGATGAGAAGAATTCTGGAGCATTGTCATGACAAGGGCCATGGAGCATTGTGATGACACGGTCATGGAACATTGTGATGAAAAGAATTCTGGAGCATTATGATGACAAGGGCCATGGAGCATTGTGATGACACGGCCATGGAACATACTGATGACAAGAATTCTGGAGCATTGTGATGACAATGGCCATGGAGCATTGTGATGACATGGTCATGGAATATTGTGATGAGAAGAATTCTGGAGCATTGTCATGACAAGGGCCATGGAGCATTGTGATGACACAGTCATGGAACATTGTGATGACAAGTTTTCTGGAGCATTGTGATGACAAGGGCCATGGAGCATTGTGATGACACAGTCATGGAACATTGTGATGAGAAGAATTCTGGAGCATTGTGCTGAAAAGCGCCATGGTGCATTGTGAGGATACGGTCATGGAACATTGTGATGACAAGAATTCTGGAGCATTATGATGACAAGGGCCATGGAGCATTGTGATGACACGGCCATGGAACATTGTGATGACAAGAATTCTGGAGCATTCTGATGACAATGGCCATGGAGCTTTGTGATGACACGGGCATGGAACATTGTGATGACAAGAATTCTGGAGCATTATGATGACAAGGGCCATGGAGCATCGTGATGACACGGCCATGGAACATTGTGATGACAAGAATTCTGGAGCATTGTGCTGACAAGGGCCATGGAGCATTGTGATGACACGGTCATGGAACAATGTGATGAGAAGAATTCCGGAGCATTGTGATGACAAGGGCCATGGAGCATTGTGATGACATGGTCATGGAACATTGTGATGACAAGAATTCTGGAGCATTGTGCTGATGACGGCCATGGAGCTTTGTGATGACACAGTCAAGGAACATTGCGATGAAAAAGATTTCTGGAGCTTTGTGATGAAAGGGCATGGAGCATTGTGATTAAAGGTGACAAGGAACATTGTGATGTTATGGGCAGAGAACTCTGTGATGACAGTGGTCTTGCAGTATTGTGATGAAAAGTGTCATGGAACATTCTGCTGACAGCGATCATGGAGCTTTTTGGTAAGAGAGGCTATGGAGATTTGTGATGTCAGGCGTCATGGGGCATTGTGTTGAGAGCGGTCTTGGAGCATTGTGATGAAAAGGGTCATGGAGCACTGTGATTACAGGGGCCATGGAGCATTGTGAATACAAAGGTTATGGAGCATTGAGATGACAGGGTTCATGGAGCACTGTGATGAATGTGATCTTGGATCATTGTGATGACAAGTGTCCTGGAACCTTGTGATGACACGGTTCATGGAGCATTGTGATGACAAGGACCATGGCGAATTGTGATGACATCTGTCATGGGGCATTGTGATGACAGTGGTCATCTAGATTTGCGATGAAAGGTATCATGGAGCACTGTGATGACAGGGGCCATGGAACATTGTGATGACAAAGGCCATGGAGCATTGTGATGACAAGTGTCATGGGGCATTTTGATGACATTGGCATGGAGCATTATGATGACAAGAGTTCTGGAGCATTTTGATGACAAGGGCATGGAGCATTGTGATGACAGGGCCCACGGAGCTTTGTGATGAAAAGGGCAGGGTACATTGTGATGACAGGGTTCATGGAGCATTGTGATGAAAGGGGCCATGGAGCATTGAGATGAGAGCCGTTATGAGGCATGGTGATGACAGTGGTCATGGAGCATTGTGATGAAAGAGATCATGGAGCAATATGATAACAGGGGCCATGGAGCATTGTGATGACAGGGGTATTGGAGCATTGTGATGGAAGTAGACATGGATCATTGTGATGACATGGGTCCTGGAACACTGTGATGACACGGTTCATCGAGTATTGTGATGACAAGGGTCATAGCGAATTGTGATGACAAGTGTCATGGGGCATTGTGATGACATTGATCATCTAGGAATTGTGATGAAAGGTATCGTGGAGCACTGTGATGACTGGGGGCATGAAGCACTGTGATGAAAATTGTCCTGGATTATTGTGATGACAGCAGTCATGGAGAATTGTGATGACAGGGATTATGCAGCATTGTGTTGACAAGGGTATGGACTATTGTGATGACAATGGTCATGGAGCAATGTGATGAAAGTATTCATGGAACATCGTGATGAAAAGTGCATGGGAGCATTGTGACGATAAAGGCCATGGAGTATTGTGATGACTAGTGTCATGGAGCATTTTAATGAAAGGTTTCATTGTGCACCATGATGACAAAGGGGATGGAGAATTGTGATGAAACTGGTCCTGGAGCATTGTGATAACAAAAGCCATGGAGCATTGTGATGACAGGCATCATGGAGCATTGTGAAGAAAGGGGCCATGTGGTATTGTAATGACACTAGAGAAATATGATGAAAATGGTCAGCGAGCATAGTGATTAAAGTGGTCATTGAGAATTGTGATGAAAAGCGACATAGAGCATTGTGATGACAAAGGTCATGGAGAACTGTGATGACCAGGGTCATGTAGCATTGTGATGACACGGTCATGGAACATTGTGATGACAAGAATTCTGGAGCATTGTGCTGACTAGGGCCATGGACCATTGTGATGACATGGTCATGGAACATTTTGATGACAATAATTCTGGAGCATTGTGATGACAAGGGCCATGGAGCATTGTGAACACGGTCATGGAACATTGTGATGACAAGAATTCTGCAGCATTGCGATGACAAGGGCCATGGAGCATTGTGAACACGGTCATGGAACATTGTGATGACAAGAATTCTGCAGCATTGCGATGAACAAGGGCCATGGAGCATTGTGATGATACGGTCATGGAACATTGTGATGAGAAGAATTCTGGAGCATTGTCATGACAAGGGCCATGTAGTATTGTGATGACAGGGCCATGGAACATTGTGATGACAAGAATTCTGGAGCATTCTGATGACAAAAGCGATGGAGCATTGTGATGACACGGTAATGGAACATTGTTATGACAAGAATTCTGGAGCATTGTGCTGACAAGGGCCATGGAGCATTGTGATGACACGGTCATGGAACATTGTGATGACAAGAATTCTGGAGCATTCTGATGACAAAGGCGATGGAGCATTGTGATGACACGGTCATGGAACATTGCGATGACAAGAATTCTGGAGCATTGTGCTGACAAGGGCCATGGAGCATTGTGATGACACGGTCATGGAACATTGTGATGACAAAAATTCTGGAGCATTATGATGACAAGGGCCATGGAGCATTGTGATGACACGGTCATGGAACATTGTGATGACAAGAATTCTGGAGCATTGTGATGACAATGGCCATGGAGCATTGTGATGACACGGTCATGGAACATTGTGATGAGAAGAATTCTGGAGCATTGTCATGACAAGGGCCATGGAGCATTGTGATGACACGGCCATGGAACATTGTGATGACAAGAATTCTGGAGAATTGTGATGACAAGGTTCATGGAGAATTGTGATGATACGGTCAAGGAACATTGCGATGACAAGATTTCTGGAGCATTGTGGTGAAAGGGTATGGAGCATTGTGATTAAAGGTGACAAGGGACTTTGTGATGATATGGGCAGAGAACTCTGTGATGAGACACGAAATGGAGTATTGTGACGAAAACTGTCATGGAACATTGTGCTGACAGGGATCATGGAGCTCTTTGGTAAGAGAGGCCCTGGAGATTTGTGATGGCAGGCATCATGGGGCATTGTGTTGACAGCGGTCTTGGAGCATTGAGATGAAAGGCGTCATGGAGCATTCTGATTACTGGGGCCATGGAGCATTGTGAATTCATAGGCTATGGAGCATTGAGATGACAGGGTTCATGGAGCACTGTGATGAATGTGATCTTGGATCATTGTGATGACAAGTGTCCTGGAACCTTGTGATGACACGGTTCATGGAGCATTGTGATGACAAGGACCATGGCAAACTGTGATGACATCTGTCATGGGGCATTGTGATGACAGTGGTCATTTAGATTTGCGATGAAAGGTATCATGGAGCACTGTGATAACAGGGGCCATGGAACATTGTGATGACAAAGGCCATGGAGCATTGTGATGACAAGTGTCTTGGGGCATTTTGATGACATTGGCATGGAGCATTATGATGACAAGAGTTCTGGAGCATGTTGATGACAAGGGCATGGAGCATTGTGATGACAGGGCCCACGGAGCTTTGTGATGAAAAGGGCAGGGTACATTGTGATGACAGGGTTCATGGAGCATTGTGATGAAAGGGGCCATGGAGCATTGAGATGAGACCCGTTATGAGGCATGGTGATGACAGTGGTCATGGAGCATTGTGATGAAAGAGATCATGGAGCAATATGATAACAGGGGCCATGGAGCATTGTGATGACAGGGGTATTGGAGCATTGTGATGGAAGTAGACATGGATCATTGTGATGACATGTGTCCTGGAACACTGTGATGACACGGTTCATCGAGTATTGTGATGACAAGGGTCATAGCGAATTGTGATGACAAGTGTCATGGGGCATTGTGATGACATTGATCATCTAGGAATTGTGATGAAAGGTATCGTGGAGCACTGGGATGACTGGGGGCCTGAAGCACTGTGATGAAAATTGTCCTGGATTATGGTGATGACAGCAGTCATGGAGAATTGTGATGACAGGGATTATGCAGCATTGTGTTGACAAGGGTATGGACTATTGTGATGACAATGGTCATGGAGCAATGTGATAAAAGTAGTCATGGAACATCGTGATGAAAAGTGCATGGGAGCATTGTGACGATAAAGGCCATGGAGTATTGTGATGACTTGTGTCATGGAGCATTTTAATGAAAGGTTTCATTTGCACCATGATGACAAAGGGGATGGAGAATTGTGATGAAACTGGTCCTGGAGCATTGTGATAACCAAAGCCATGGAGCATTGTGATGACAGGCATCATGGAGCATTGTGAAGAAAGGGGCCATGTGGTATTGTAATGACCCTAGAGAAATATGATGAAAATGGTCAGCGAGCATAGTGATTAAAGTGGTCATTGAGAATTGTGATGAAAAGCGACATAGAGCATTGTGATGACAAAGGTCATGGAGAACTGTGATGACCAGGGTCATGTAGCATTGTGATGACACGGTCATGGAACATTGTGATGACAAGAATTCTGAAACATTGTGATGACAAGGGTCATGGAGCATTGTGATGACACGGTCATGGAACATTGTGATGACAAGAATTCTACAGCATTGCGATGACAAGGGCCATGGAGCATTGTGATGACACGGTCATGGAACATTGTGATGACAAGAAATCTGGAGCATTGTGATGACAATGGCCATGGAGCATTGTGATGACACGGCCATGGAACATTTTGATGACAAGAATTCTGGAGCATTGTGATGACAGTGGCCATGGAGCATTGTGATGACACGGTCATGGAACATTGTGATGAGAAGAATTCTGGAGCATTGTCATGACAAGGGCCATGGAGCATTGTGATGATACGGTCATGGAACATTGTGATGACAAGAATTCTGGAGCATTATGATGACAAGGGCCATGGAGCATTGTGATGACACGGCCATGGAACATATTGATGACAATAATTCTGGAGCAGTGTGATGACAATGGCCATGGAGCATTGTGATGACATGGTCATGGAACATTGTGATGAGAATAATTCTGGAGCATTGTCATGACAAGGGCCATGGAGCATTGTGATGACACAGTCATGGAACTTTTTGATGACAAGTTTTCTGGAGCATTGTGATGACAAGGGCCATGGAGCATTGTGATGACACAGTCATGGAACATTGTGATGAGAAGAATTCTGAAACATTGTGCTGACAATCGCCATGGTGCATTGTGATGATACGGTCATGGAACATTGTGATGACAAGAATTCTGGAGCATTATGATGACAAGGGCCATGGAGCATTGTGATGAAACGGCCATGGAACATTGTGATGACAAGAATTCTGGAGCATTCTGATGACAATGGCCATGGAGCATTGTGATGACACGGCCATGGAACATTGTGATGACAAGAATTCTGGAGCATAATGATGACAAGGGCCATGGAGCATTGTGATGACACGGCCATGGAACATTGTGATGACAAGAATTCTGGAGAATTGTGATGACAAGGTTCATGGAGAATTGTGATGACACGGCCATGGAACATTGTGATGACAAGAATTCTGGAGCATTGTGCTGACAAGGGCCATGGAGCATTGTGATGACACGGTCATGGAACATTGTGATGACAAGAATTCTGGAGCATTCTGATGACAAGCGCCATAGAGCATTGTGATGACACGTTCATGGAATATAGTAATGACAAGAATTCTGGAGCATTATGATGAAACGGGCCATGGAGCATTGTGATGACACGGCCATGGAACATTGTGATGACAAGAATTCTGGAGCATTGTGATGACAAGGGCCATGGAGCATTGTGATGACACGGTCATGGAACATTGTGATGAGAACAATTCTGGAGCATTGTGCTGACAAGGGCCATGGAGCATTGTGATGACACGGCCATGGAACATTGTGATGACAAGAATTCTGGAGCATTGTGGTGAAAGGGTATCGAGCATTGTGATTAAATTGACAAGGAACATTGTGCTGATATGGGCAGAGAACTCTGTGATGAGACAGGACATGGAGTATTGTGACGAAAACTGTCATGGAACATTGTGCTGACAGGGATCATGGAGCTCTTTGGTAAGAGAGGCCCTGGAGATTTGTGATGCCAGGCATCATGGGGCATTGTGTTGACCGCGGTCATGGACAATGTGATGAAAGCCGTCATGGAGCATTGTGATTACAGGGGCCTTGGAGAATTGTGAATTCAAAGGCTATGGAGCATTGAGATGACAGGTTTCATGGAGCACTGTGATGAATGTGATCTTGGATCATTGTGATGACAAGTGTCCTGGAACCTTGTGATGACATGGTTCATGGAGCATAGTGATGACAAGGACCATGGCAAATTGTGATGACATCTGTCATGGGGCATTGTGATGACAGTGGTCATCTAGATTTGCAATGAAAGGTATCATGGAGCACTGTGATAACAGGGGCCATGGGACATTGTGATGACAAAGGCCATGGAGCATTGTGATGACAAGTGTCATGGGGCATTTTGATGACATTGGCATGGAGCATTATGATGACAAGAGTTCTGGAGCATGTTGATGACAAGGGCATGGAGCATTGTGATGACAGGGCCCACGGAGCTTTGTGATGAAAAGGGCAGGGTACATTGTGATGACAGGGTTCATGGAGCATTGTGATGAAAGGGGCCATGGAGCATTGAGATGAGAGCCGTTATGAGGCATGGTGATGACAGTGGTCATGGAGCATTGTGATGAAAGAGATCATGGAGCAATATGATAACAGGGGCCATGGAGCATTGTGATGACAGGGGTATTGGAGCATTGTGATGGAAGTAGACATGATTCATTGTGATGACATGTGTCCTGGAACACTGTGATGACACGGTTCATCGAGTATTGTGATGACAAGGGTCATAGCGAATTGTGATGACAAGTGTCATGGGGCATTGTGATGACATTGATCATCTAGGAATTGTGATGAAAGGTATCGTGGAGCACTGTGATGACTGGGGCATGAAGCACTGTGATAAAAATTGTCCTGGATTATTGTGATGACAGCAGTCATGGAGAATTGTGATGACAGGGATTATGCAGCATTGTGTTGACAAGGGTATGGACTATTGTGATGACAATGGTCATGGAGCAATGTGATGAAAGTATTCATGGAACATCGTGATGTAAAGTGCATGGGAGCATTGTGACGATAAAGGCCATGGAGTATTGTGAAGACTAGTGTCATGGAGCATTTTAATGAAAGGTTTCATTGTGCACCATGATGACAAAGGGGATGGAGAATTGTGATGAAACTGGTCCTGGAGCATTGTGATAACAAAAGCCATGGAGCATTGTGATGACAGGCATCATGGAAAATTGTGAAGAAAGGGGCCATGGGGTATTGTAATGACACTAGAGAAATATGATGAAAATGGTCAGCGAGCATAGTGATTAAAGTGGTCATTGAGAATTGTGATGAAAAGCGACATAGAGCATTGTGATGACAAAGGTCATGGAGAACTGTGATGACCAGGGTCATGTAGCATTGTGATGACACGGTCATGGAACATTTTGAAGACAAGAATTCTGGAGCATTGTGCTGACTAGGGCCATGGACCATTGTGATGACATGGTCATGGAACATTTTGATGACAATAATTCTGGAGCATTGTGATGACAAGGGCCATGGAGCATTGTGATGATACGGTCATGGAACATTGTGATGACAATAATTCTGGAGCATTATGATGACAAGGGCCATGGAGAATTGTGATGACACGGCCATGGAACATTGTGATGACAAGAATTCTGCAGCATTGCGATGACAAGGGCCATGGAGCATTGTGATGACACGGTCATGGAACATTGTGATGACAAGAATTCTGCAGCATTGCGATGAACAAGGGCCATGGAGCATTGTGATGATACGGTCATGGAACATTGTGATGGCAATAATTCTGGAGCATTATGATGACAAGGGCCATGGAGCATTGTGATGACAGGGCCATGGAACATTGTGATGACAAGAATTCTGGAGCATTCTGATGACAAAAGCGATGGAGCATTGTGATGGCACGGTCATGGAACATTGTGATGAGAAGTATTCTGGAGCATTGTCATGACAAGGGCCATGGAGCATTGTGATGACACGGCCATGGAACATTGTGATGACAAGTATTCTGGAGCATTGTGATGACAATGGCCATGGAGCATTGTGATGACACGGTCATGGAACATTGTGATGACAAGAATTCTGGAGCATTGTGCTGACAAGGGCCATGGAGCATTGTGATGATACGGTCATGGAACATTGTGATGAGAAGAATTCTGGAGCATTATGATGACAAGGGCCATGGAGCATTGTGATGACACGGCCATGGAACATTGTGATGACAAGAATACTGGAGCATTGTGCTGAGAAGGGCCATGGAGCATTGTGATGACACGGTCATGGAACATTGTGATGACAAGAATTCTGGAGCATTCTGATGACAAAGGCGATGGAGCATTGTGATGACACGGTCATGGAACATTGTGATGACAAGAAATCTGGAGCATTGTGATGACAATGGCCATGGAGCATTGTGATGACACGGCCATGGAACATTGTGATGACAAGAATTCTGGAGCATTGTGATGACAGTGGCCATGGAGCATTGTGATGACACGGTCATGGAACATTGTGATGAGAAGAATTCTGGAAAATTGTCATGACAAGGGCCATGGAGCATTGTGATGTTACGGTTATGGAACATTGTGATGACAAGAATTCTGGAGCATTATGATGACAAGGTCCATGGAGCATTGTGGTGACACGGCCATGGAACATTGTGATGACAAGTATTCTGGAGCATTGTGATGACAATGGCCATGGAGCATTGTGATGACACGGTCATGGAACATTGTGATGAGAAGAATTCTGGAGCATTGTCATGACAAGGGCCATGGAGCATTGTGATGACACGGTCATGGAACATTGTGATGACAAGAATTCTGGAGCATTATGATGACAAGGGCCATGGAGCATTGTGATGACACGGCCATGGAACATATTGATGACAATAATTCTGGAGCAGTGTGATGACAATGGCCATGGAGCATTGTGATGACATGATCATGGAACATTGTGATGAGAATAATTCTGGAGCATTGTCATGACAAGGGCCATGGAGCATTGTGATGACACAGTCATGGAACTTTTTGATGACAAGTTTTCTGGAGCATTGTGATGACAAGGGCCATGGAGCATTGTGATGACACAGTCATGGAACATTGTGATGAGAAGAATTCTGAAACATTGTGCTGACAATCGCCATGGTGCATTGTGATGATACGGTCATGGAACATTGTGATGACAAGAATTCTGGAGCATTATGATGACAAGGGCCATGGAGCATTGTGATGAAACGGCCATGGAATATTGTGATGACAAGAATTCTGGAGCATTCTGATGACAATGGCCATGGAGCATTGTGATGACACGGCCATGGAACATTGTGATGACAAGAATTCTGGAGCATAATGATGACAAGGGCCATGGAGCATTGTGATGACACGGCCATGGAACATTGTGATGACAAGAATTCTGGAGAATTGTGATGACAAGGTTCATGGAGAATTGTGATGACACGGCCATGGAACATTGTGATGAGAAGAATTCTGGAGCATTGTGCTGACAAGGGCCATGGAGCATTGTGATGACACGGTCATGGAACATTGTGATGACAAGAATTCTGGAGCATTCTGATGACAAGCGCCATAGAGCATTGTGATGAAACATTCATGGAATATAATAATGACAAGAATTCTGGAGCATTATGATGAAAAGGGCCATGGAGCATTGTGATGACACGGCCATGGAACATTGTGATGACAAGAATTCTGGAGCATTGTGATGACAAGGGCCATGGAGCATTGTGATGACACGGTCATGGAACATTGTGATGAGAACAATTCTGGAGCATTGTGCTGACAAGGGCCATGGAGCATTGTGATGACACGGCCATGGAACATTGTGATGACAAGAATTATGGAGCATTGTGATGACAAGATTTCTGGAGCATTGTGGTGAAAGGGTATCGAGCATTGTGATTAAATTGACAAGGAACATTGTGCTGATATGGGCTGAGAACTCTGTGATGAGACAGGACATGGAGTATTGTGACGAAAACTGTCATGGAACATTGTGCTGACAGGGATCATGGAGCTCTTTGGTAAGAGAGGCCCTGGAGATTTGTGATGTCAGGCATCATGGGGCATTGTGTTGACCGCGGTCATGGAGCATTGTGATGAAAGCCGTCATGGAGCATTGTGATTACAGGGGCCTTGGAGAATTGTGAATTCAAAGGCTATGGAGCATTGAGATGACAGGTTTCATGGAGCACTGTGATGAATGTGATCTTGGATCATTGTGATGACAAGTGTCCTGGAACCTTGTGATGACATGGTTCATGGAGCATAGTGATGACAAGGACCATGGCAAATTGTGATGACATCTGTCATGGGGCATTGTGATGACAGTGGTCATCTAGATTTGCGATGAAAGGTATCATGGAGCACTGTGATAACAGGGGCCATGGGACATTGTGATGACAAAGGCCATGGAGCATTGTGATGACAAGTGTCATGGGGCATTTTGATGACATTGGCATGGAGCATTATGATGACAAGAGTTCTGGAGCATGTTGATGACAAGGGCATGGAGCATTGTGATGACAGGGCCCACGGAGCTTTGTGATGAAAAGGGCAGGGTACATTGTGATGACAGGGTTCATGGAGCATTGTGATGAAAGGGGCCATGGAGCATTGAGATGAGAGCCGTTATGAGGCATGGTGATGACAGTGGTCATGGAGCATTGTGATGAAAGAGATCATGGAGCAATATGATAACAGGGGCCATGGAGCATTGTGATGACAGGGGTATTGGAGCATTGTGATGGAAGTAGACATGATTCATTGTGATGACATGTGTCCTGGAACACTGTGATGACACGGTTCATCGAGTATTGTGATGACAAGGGTCATAGCGAATTGTGATGACAAGTGTCATGGGGCATTGTGATGACATTGATCATCTAGGAATTGTGATGAAAGGTATCGTGGAGCACTGTGATGACTGGGGCATGAAGCACTGTGATAAAAATTGTCCTGGATTATTGTGATGACAGCAGTCATGGAGAATTGTGATGACAGGGATTATGCAGCATTGTGTTGACAAGGGTAGGGACTATTGTGATGACAATGGTCATGGAGCAATGTGATGAAAGTATTCATGGAACATCGTGATGTAAAGTGCATGGGAGCATTGTGACGATAAAGGCCATGGAGTATTGTGATGACTAGTGTCATGGAGCATTTTAATGAAAGGTTTCATTGTGCACCATGATGACAAAGGGGATGGAGAATTGTGATGAAACTGGTCCTGGAGCATTGTGATAACAAAAGCCATGGAGCATTGTGATGACAGGCATCATGGAAAATTGTGAAGAAAGGGGCCATGGGGTATTGTAATGACACTAGAGAAATATGATGAAAATGGTCAGCGAGCATAGTGATTAAAGTGGTCATTGAGAATTGTGATGAAAAGCGACATAGAGCATTGTGATGACAAAGGTCATGGAGAACTGTGATGACCAGGGTCATGTAGCATTGTGATGACACGGTCATGGAACATTTTGAAGACAAGAATTCTGGAGCATTGTGCTGACTAGGGCCATGGACCATTGTGATGACATGGTCATGTAACATTTTGATGACAATAATTCTGGAGCATTGTGATGACAAGGGCCATGGAGCATTGTGATGATACGGTCATGGAACATTGTGATGACAATAATTCTGGAGCATTATGATGACAAGGGCCATGGAGAATTGTGATGACACGGCCATGGAACATTGTGATGACAAGAATTCTGCAGCATTGCGATGACAAGGGCCATGGAGCATTGTGATGACACGGTCATGGAACATTGTGATGACAAGAATTCTGCAGCATTGCGATGAACAAGGGCCATGGAGCATTGTGATGATACGGTCATGGAACATTGTGATGGCAATAATTCTGGAGCATTATGATGACAAGGGCCATGGAGCATTGTGATGACAGGGCCATGGAACATTGTGATGACAAGAATTCTGGAGCATTCTGATGACAAAAGCGATGGAGCATTGTGATGGCACGGTCATGGAACATTGTGAAGAGAAGTATTGTGGAGCATTGTCATGACAAGGGCCATGGAGCATTGTGATGATACGGTCATGGAACATTGTGATGACAAGAATTCTGGAGCCTTGTGATGACAAGGGCCATGGAGCATTGTGATGATACGGTCATGGAACATTGTGATGAGAAGAATTCTGGAGCATTATGATGACAAGGGCCATGGAGCATTGTGATGACACGGCCATGGAACATTGTGATGACAAGAATACTGGAGCATTGTGCTGACAAGGGCCATGGAGCATTGTGATGACACGGTCATGGAACATTGTGATGACAAGAATTCTGGAGCATTCTGATGACAAAGGCGATGGAGAATTGTGATGACACGGTCATGGAACATTGTGATGACAAGAAATCTGGAGCATTGTGATGACAATGCCCATGGAGCATTGTGATGACACGGCCATGGAACATTGTGATGACAAGAATTCTGGAGCATTGTGATGACAGTGGCCATGGAGCATTGTGATGACACCGTCATGGAACATTGTGATGAGAAGAATTCTGGAGCATTGTCATGACAAGGGCCATGGAGCATTGTGATGATACGGTCATGGAACATTGTGATGACAAGAATTCTGGAGCATTATGATGACAAGGGCCATGGAGCATTGTGATTACACGGCCATGGAACATTGTGATGACAAGTATTTTGGAGCATTGTGATGACAATGGCCATGGAGCATTGTGATGACACGGTCATGGAACATTGTGATGAGAATAATTCTGGAGCATTGTCATGACAAGGGCCATGGAGCATTGTGATGACACGGTCATGGAAAATTGTGATGACAAGAATTCTGGAGCATTATGATGACAAGGGCCATGGAGCATTGTGATGACACGGCCATGGAACATTGTGATGACAAGAATTCTGGAGCATTGTGCTGACAAGGGCCATGGAGCATTGTGATGACATGGTCATGGAACATTTTGATGACAAGAATTCTGGAGCATTGTGATGACAATGGCCATGGAGCATTGTGATGACACGGCCATGGAACATTGTGATGACAAGAATTCTGGAGCATTGTGATGACAGTGGCCATGGAGCATTGTGATGACACGGTCATGGAACATTGTGATGAGAAGAATTCTGGAGCATTGTCATGACAAGGGCCATGGAGCATTGTGATGACACGGCCATGGAACATTGTGATGACAAGAATTCTGGAGCATTGTGATGACAATGGCCATGGAGCATTGTGATGACACGGCCATGGAACATTGTGATGACAAGAATTCTGGAGCATTTTGATGACAGTGGCCATGGAGCATTGTGATGACACGGTAATGGAACATTGTGATGAGAAGAATTCTGGAGCATTGTCATGACAAGGGCCATGGAGCATTGTGATGATACGGTCATGGAACATTTTGATGACAAGAATTCTGGAGCATTATGATGACAAGGGCCATGGAGCATTGTGATGACACGGCCATGGAACATTGTGATGACAAGAATTCTGGAGCATTCTGATGACAATGGCCATGGAGTATTGTGATGACACGGCCATGGAACATTGTGATGACAAGAATTCTGGAGCATTGTGCTGACAAGGGCCATGGAGCATTGTGATGACACGGTCATGGAACAATGTGGTGAGAAGAATTCCGGAGCATTGTGATGACAAGGGCCATGGAGCATTGTGATGACATGGTCATGGAACATTGTGATGACAAGAATTCTGGAGCATTGTGCTGATGACGGCCATGGAGCATTGTGATGACACAGTCAAGGAACATTTCGATGAAAAAGATTTCTGGAGCATTGTGATGAAAGGGCATGGAGCATTGTGATTAAAGGTGACAAGGAACATTGTGATGTTATGGGCAGAGAACTCTGTGATGACAGTGGTCTTTCAGTATTGTGACGAAAATTGTCATGGAACATTCTGCTGACAGCGATCATGGAGCTTTTTGGTAAGAGAGGCTATGGAGATTTGTGATGTCAGGCGTCATGGGGCATTGTGTTGAGAGCGGTCTTGGAGCATTGTGATGAAAAGGGTCATGGAGCACTGTGATTACAGGGGCCATGGAGCATTGTGAATACAAAGGCTATGGAGCATTGAGATGACAGGGTTCATGGAGCACTGTGATGAATGTGATCTTGGATCATTGTGATGACAAGTGTCCTGGAACCTTGTGATGACACGGTTCATGGAGCATTGTAATGACAAGGACCATGGCAAATTGTGATGACATCTGTCATGGGGCATTGTGATGACAGTGGTCATCTAGATTTGCGATGAAAGGTATCATGGAGCACTGTGATAACAGGGGCCATGGAACATTGTGATGACAAAGGCCATGGAGCATTGTGATGACAAGTGTCTTGGGGCATTTTGATGACATTGGCATGGAGCATAATGATGACAAGAGTTCTGGAGCATTTTGATGACAAGGGCATGGAGCATTGTGATGACAGGGCCCACGGAGCTTTGTGATGAAAAGGGCAGGGTACATTGTGATGACAGGGTTCATGGAGCATTGTGATGAAAGGGGCCATGGAGCATTGAGATGAGAGCCGTTATGAGGCATGGTGATGACAGTGGTCATGGAGCATTGTGATGAAAGAGATCATGGAGCAATATGATAACAGGGGCCATGGAGCATTGTGATGACAGGGGTATTGGAGCATTGTGATGGAAGTAGACATGGATCATTGTGATGACATGGGTCCTGGAACACTGTGATGACACGGTTCATCGAGTATTGTGATGACAAGGGTCATAGCGAATTGTGATGACAAGTGTCATGGGGCATTGTGATGACATTGATCATCTAGGAATTGTGATGAAAGGTATCGTGGAGCACTGTGATGACTGGGGGCATGAAGCACTGTGATGAAAATTGTCCTGGATTATTGTGATGACAGCAGTCATGGAGAATTGTGATGACAGGGATTATGCAGCATTGTGTTGACAAGGGTATGGACTATTGTGATGACAATGGTCATGGAGCAATGTGATGAAAGTATTCATGGAACATCGTGATGAAAAGTGCATGGGAGCATTGTGAGGATAAAGGCCATGGAGTATTGTGATGACTAGTGTCATGGAGCATTTTAATGAAAGGTTTCATTGTGCACCATGATGACAAAGGGGATGGAGAATTGTGATGAAACTGGTCCTGGAGCATTGTGATAACAAAAGCCATGGAGCATTGTGATGACAGGCATCATGGAGCATTGTGAAGAAAGGGGCCATGGGGTATTTTAATGACACTAGAGAAATATGATGAAAATGGTCAGCGAGCATAGTGATTAAAGTGGTCATTGAGAATTGTGATGAAAAGCGACAGAGAGCATTGTGATGACAAAGGTCATGGAGAACTGTGATGACCAGGGTCATGTAGCATTGTGACGACACGATCATGGAACATTGTGATGACAAGAATTCTGGAGCATTGTGCTGACTAGGGCCATGGACCATTGTGATGACATGGTCATGGAACATTGTGATGACAAGAATTCTGCAGCATTGTGATGACAAGGGCCATGGAGCATTGTGATGACACGGTCATGGAACATTGTGATGACAAGAATTCTGGAGCATTCTGATGACAAAGGCGATGGAGCATTGTGATGACACGCCCATGGAACATTGTGATGACAAGAATTCTGGAGCATTGTGATGACAGTGGCCATGGAGCATTGTGATGACACGGTCATGGAACATTGTGATGAGAAGAATTCTGGAGCATTGTCATGACAAGGGCCATGGAGCATTGTGATGACACGGTCATGGAACATTGTGATGACAAGAATTCTGGAGCATTATGATGACAAGGGCCATGGAGCATTGTGATGACACGGCCATGGAACATTGTGATGACAAGAATTCTGGAGCATTGTGATGACAATGGCCTTGGAGCATTGTGATGACACGGTCATGGAACATTGTGATGAGAAGAATTCTGGAGCATTGTCATGACAAGGGCCATGGAGCATTGTGATGACACGGTCATGGAACATTGTGATGACAAGATTTCTGGAGCATTGTGATGACAAGGGCCATGGAGCATTGTGATGACACAGTCATGGAAAATTGTGATGAGAAGAATTCTGGAGCATTGTGCTGACAAGCGCCATGGAGCATTGTGATGATACGGTCATGGAACATTGTGATGACAAGAATTCTGGAGCATTGTGCTGACAAGGGCCATGGAGCATTGTGATGACACGGTCGTGGAACATTGTGATGACAAGAAATCTGGAGCATTGTGATGACAATGGCCATGGAGCATTGTGATGACACGGCCATGGAACATTGTGATGACAAGAATTTTGGAGCATTGTGATGACAGTGGCCATGGAGCATTGTGATGACACGGTCATGGAACATTGTGATGAGAAGAATTCTGGAGCATTTTGCTGACAATGGCCATGGAGCATTGTGATGACACGGCCATGGAACATTGTGATGACAAGAATTGTGGAACATTTTGATGACAAGGGCATGGAGCATTGTGATGACAGGTCCCACGGAGCTTTGTGATGAAAAGAGCAGGGTACATTGTGATGACAGGGTTCATGGAGCATTGTGATGAAAGGGGCCATGGAGCATTGAGATGAGAGCCGTTATGAGGCATGGTGATGACAGTGGTCATGGAGCATTGTGATGAAAGAGATCATGGAGCAATATGACAACAGGGGCCATGGAGCATTGTGATGACAGGGGTATTGTGGCATTGTGATGGAAGTAGACATGGATCATTGTGATGACATGTGTCCTGGAACACTGTGATGACACGGTTCGTCGAGTATTGTGATGACAAGTGTCATAGTGAATTGTGATGACAAGTGTCATGGGGCATTGTGATGACATTGATCATCTAGGAATTGTGATGAAAGGTATCGTGGAGCACTGTGATGACTGGGGGCATGAAGCACTGTGATGAAAATTGTCCTGGATTATTGTGATGACAGCAGTCATGGAGAATTGTGATGACAGGGATTATGCAGCATTGTGTAGACAAGGGTATGGACTATTGTGATGACAATGGTCATGGAGCAATGTGATGAAAGTATTCATGGAACATCGTGATGAAAAGTGCATGGGAGCATTGTGACGATAAAGGCCATGGAGTATTGTGATGACTAGTGTCATGGAGCATTTTAATGAAAGGTTTCATTGTGCACCATGATGACAAAGGGGATGGAGAATTGTGATGAAACTGGTCCTGGAGCATTGTGATAACAAAAGCCATGGAGCATTGTGATGACAGGCATCATGGAGCATTGTGAAGAAAGGGGCCATGGGGTATTGTAATGACACTAGAGAAATATGATGAAAATGGTCAGCAAGCATAGTGATTAAAGTGGTCATTGAGAATTGTGATGAAAAGCGACAGAGAGCATTGTGATGACAAAGGTCATGGAGAACTGTGATGACCAGGGTCATGTAGCATTGTAATGACACGGTGATGGAACATTGTGATGACAAGAATTCTGGAGCATTGTCATGACCAGGGCCATGGAGCATTGTGATGACACGGTCATGGAACATGGTGATGACAAGAATTCTGGAGCATTATGATGAAAAGGGCCATGGAGCATTGTGATGACACGGCCATGGAACATTGTGATGACAAGAATTCTGGAGCATTGTGATGACAAGGGCCATGGAGCATTGTGATGACACGGTCATGGAATATTGTGATGAGAACAATTCTGGAGCATTGTGCTGACAAGGGCCATGGAGCATTGTGATGACACGGCCATGGAACATTGTGATGACAAGAATTATGGAGCATTGTGATGACAAGATTTCTGGAGCATTGTGGTGAAAGGGTATCGAGCATTGTGATTAAATTGACAAGGAACATTGTGCTGATATGGGCAGAGAACTCTGTGATGAGACAGGACATGGAGTATTGTGACGAAAACTGTCATGGAACATTGTGCTGACAGGGATCATGGAGCTCTTTGGTAAGAGAGGCCCTGGAGATTTGTGATGGCAGGCATCATGGGGCATTGTTTTGACCGCGGTCATGGAGCATTGTGATGAAAGCCGTCATGGAGCATTGTGATTACAGGGGCCTTGGAGAATTGTGAATTCAAAGGCTATGGAGCATTGAGATGACAGGTTTCATGGAGCACTGTGATGAATGTGATCTTGGATCATTGTGATGACAAGTGTCCTGGAACCTTGTGATGACATGGTTCATGGAGCATAGTGATGACAAGGACCATGGCAAATTGTGATGACATCTGTCATGGGGCATTGTGATGACAGTGGTCATCTAGATTTGCGATGAAAGGTATCATGGAGCACTGTGATAACAGGGGCCATGGGACATTGTGATGACAAAGGCCATGGAGCATTGTGATGACAAGTGTCATGGGGCATTTTGATGACATTGGCATGGAGCATTATGATGACAAGAGTTCTGGAGCATGTTGATGACAAGGGCATGGAGCATTGTGATGACAGGGCCCACGGAGCTTTGTGATGAAAAGGGCAGGGTACATTGTGATGACAGGGTTCATGGAGCATTGTGATGAAAGGGGCCATGGAGCATTGAGATGAGAGCCGTTATGAGGCATGGTGATGACAGTGGTCATGGAGCATTGTGATGAAAGAGATCATGGAGCAATATGATAACAGGGGCCATGGAGCATTGTGATGACAGGGGTATTGGAGCATTGTGATGGAAGTAGACATGATTCATTGTGATGACATGTGTCCTGGAACACTGTGATGACACGGTTCATCGAGTATTGTGATGACAAGGGTCATAGCGAATTGTGATGACAAGTGTCATGGGGCATTGTGATGACATTGATCATCTAGGAATTGTGATGAAAGGTATCGTGGAGCACTGTGATGACTGGGGCATGAAGCACTGTGATAAAAATTGTCCTGGATTATTGTGATGACAGCAGTCATGGAGAATTGTGATGACAGGGATTATGCAGCATTGTGTTGACAAGGGTATGGACTATTGTGATGACAATGGTCATGGAGCAATGTGATGAAAGTATTCATGGAACATCGTGATGTAAAGTGCATGGGAGCATTGTGACGATAAAGGCCATGGAGTATTGTGATGACTAGTGTCATGGAGCATTTTAATGAAAGGTTTCATTGTGCACCATGATGACAAAGGGGATGGAGAATTGTGATGAAACTGGTCCTGGAGCATTGTGATAACAAAAGCCATGGAGCATTGTGATGACAGGCATCATGGAAAATTGTGAAGAAAGGGGCCATGGGGTATTGTAATGACACTAGAGAAATATGATGAAAATGGTCAGCGAGCATAGTGATTAAAGTGGTCATTGAGAATTGTGATGAAAAGCGACATAGAGCATTGTGATGACAAAGGTCATGGAGAACTGTGATGACCAGGGTCATGTAGCATTGTGATGACACGGTCATGGAACATTTTGAAGACAAGAATTCTGGAGCATTGTGCTGACTAGGGCCATGGACCATTGTGATGACATGGTCATGGAACATTTTGATGACAATAATTCTGGAGCATTGTGATGACAAGGGCCATGGAGCATTGTGATGATACGGTCATGGAACATTGTGATGACAATAATTCTGGAGCATTATGATGACAAGGGCCATGGAGAATTGTGATGACACGGCCATGGAACATTGTGATGACAAGAATTCTGCAGCATTGCGATGACAAGGGCCATGGAGCATTGTGATGACACGGTCATGGAACATTGTGATGACAAGAATTCTGCAGCATTGCGATGAACAAGGGCCATGGAGCATTGTGATGATACGGTCATGGAACATTGTGATGGCAATAATTCTGGAGCATTATGATGACAAAGGCGATGGAGCATTGTGATGGCACGGTCATGGAACATTGTGATGAGAAGTATTCTGCAGCATTGTCATGACAAGGGCCATGGAGCATTGTGATGACACGGTCATGGAACATTGTGATGACAAGAATTCTGGAGCATTCTGATGACAAAGGCGATGGAGCATTGTGATGACACGGTCATGGAACATTGTGATGAGAAGAATTCTGGAGCATTGTCATGACAAGGGCCATGGAGCATTGTGATGACACGGTCATGGAACATTGTGATGACAAGAATTCTGGAGCATTATGATGACAAGGGCCATGGAGCATTGTGATGACACGGCCATGGAACATTGTGATGACAAGAATTCTGGAGCATTGTGATGGCAATGGCCATGGAGCATTGTGATGACACGGTCATGGAACATTGTGATGAGAAGAATTCTGGAGCATTGTCATGACAAGGGCCATGGAGCATTGTGATGACACGGTCATGGAACATTGTGATGACAAGATTTCTGGAGCATTGTGATGACAAGGGCCATGGAGCATTGTGATGACACAGTCATGGAACATTGTGATGAGAAGAATTCTGGAGCATTGTGCTGACAAGCGCCATGGAGCATTGTGATGATACGGTCATGGAACATTGTGATGACAAGAATTCTGGAGCATTGTGCTGACAAGGGCCATGGAGCATTGTGATGACACGGTCGTGGAACATTGTGATGACAAGAAATCTGGAGCATTGTGATGACAATGGACATGGAGCATTGTGATGACACGGCCATGGAACATTGTGATGACAAGAATTCTGGAGCATTGTGATGACAGTGGCCATGGAGCATTGTGATGACACGGTCATGGAACATTGTGATGAGAAGAATTCTGGAACATTGTCATGACAAGGGCCATGGAGCATTGTGATGTTACGGTTATGGAACATTGTGATGACAAGAATTCTGGAGCATTATGATGACAAGGTCCATGGAGCATTTTGATGACCCGGCCATGGAACATTGTGATGACAAGTATTCTGGAGCATTGTGATGACAATGGCCATGGAGCATTGTGATGACACGGTCATGGAACATTGTGATGAGAAGAATTCTGGAGCATTGTCATGACAAGGGCCATGGAGCATTGTGATGACACGGTCATGGAACATTGTGATGACAAGAATTCTGGAGCATTATGATGACAAGGGCCATGGAGCATTGTGATGACACGGCCATGGAACATATTGATGACAATAATTCTGGAGCAGTGTGATGACAATGGCCATGGAGCATTGTGATGACATGGTCATGGAACATTGTGATGAGAAGAATTCTGAAACATTGTGCTGACAAGCGCCATGGTGCATTGTGATGATACGGTCATGGAACATTGTGATGACAAGAATTCTGGAGCATTATGATGACAAGGGCCATGGAGCATTGTGATGAAACGGCCATGGAACATTGTGATGACAAGAATTCTGGAGCATTCTGATGACAATGGCCATGGAGCATTGTGATGACACGGCCATGGAACATTGTGATGACAAGAATTCTGGAGCATAATGATGACAAGGGCCATGGAGCATTGTGATGACACGGCCATGGAACATTGTGATGACAAGAATTCTGGAGAATTGTGATGACAAGGTTCATGGAGAATTGTGATGACACGGCCATGGAACATTGTGATGACAAGAATTCTGGAGCATTGTGCTGACAAGGGCCATGGAGCATTGTGATGACACGGTCATGGAACACTGTGATGACAAGAATTCTGGAGCATTCTGATGACAAGCGCCATAGAGCATTGTGATGACACGTTCATGGAATATAGTAATGACAAGAATTCTGGAGCATTATGATGAAAAGGGCCATGGAGCATTGTGATGACACGGCCATGGAACATTGTGATGACAAGAATTCTGGAGCATTGTGATGACAAGGGCCATGGAGCATTGTGATGACACGGCCATGGAACATTGTGATGACAAGAATTATGGAGCATTGTGATGACAAGATTTCTGGAGCATTGTGGTGAAAGGGTATCGAGCATTGTGATTAAATTGACAAGGAACATTGTGCTGATATGGGCAGAGAACTCTGTGATGAGACAGGACATGGAGTATTGTGACGAAAACTGTCATGGAACATTGTGCTGACAGGGATCATGGAGCTCTTTGGTAAGAGAGGCCCTGGAGATTTGTGATGGCAGGCATCATGGGGCATTGTGTTGACCGCGGTCATGGAGCATTGTGATGAAAGCCGTCATGGAGCATTGTGATTACAGGGGCCTTGGAGAATTGTGAATTCAAAGGCTATGGAGCATTGAGATGACAGGTTTCATGGAGCACTGTGATGAATGTGATCTTGGATCATTGTGATGACAAGTGTCCTGGAACCTTGTGATGACATGGTTCATGGAGCATAGTGATGACAAGGACCATGGCAAATTGTGATGACATCTGTCATGGGGCATTGTGATGACAGTGGTCATCTAGATTTGCGATGAAAGGTATCATGGAGCACTGTGATAACAGGGGCCATGGGACATTGTGATGACAAAGGCCATGGAGCATTGTGATGACAAGTGTCATGGGGCATTTTGATGACATTGGCATGGAGCATTATGATGACAAGAGTTCTGGAGCATGTTGATGACAAGGGCATGGAGCATTGTGATGACAGGGCCCACGGAGCTTTGTGATGAAAAGGGCAGGGTACATTGTGATGACAGGGTTCATGGAGCATTGTGATGAAAGGGGCCATGGAGCATTGAGATGAGAGCCGTTATGAGGCATGGTGATGACAGTGGTCATGGAGCATTGTGATGAAAGAGATCATGGAGCAATATGATAACAGGGGCCATGGAGCATTGTGATGACAGGGGTATTGGAGCATTGTGATGGAAGTAGACATGATTCATTGTGATGACATGTGTCCTGGAACACTGTGATGACACGGTTCATCGAGTATTGTGATGACAAGGGTCATAGCGAATTGTGATGACAAGTGTCATGGGGCATTGTGATGACATTGATCATCTAGGAATTGTGATGAAAGGTATCGTGGAGCACTGTGATGACTGGGGCATGAAGCACTGTGATGAAAATTGTCCTGGATTATTGTGATGACAGCAGTCATGGAGAATTGTGATGACAGGGATTATGCAGCATTGTGTTGACAAGGGTATGGACTATTGTGATGACAATGGTCATGGAGCAATGTGATGAAAGTATTCATGGAACATCGTGATGTAAAGTGCATGGGAGCATTGTGACGATAAAGGCCATGGAGTATTGTGATGACTAGTGTCATGGAGCATTTTAATGAAAGGTTTCATTGTGCACCATGATGACAAAGGGGATGGAGAATTGTGATGAAACTGGTCCTGGAGCATTGTGATAACAAAAGCCATGGAGCATTGTGATGACAGGCATCATGGAAAATTGTGAAGAAAGGGGCCATGGGGTATTGTAATGACACTAGAGAAATATGATGAAAATGGTCAGCGAGCATAGTGATTAAAGTGGTCATTGAGAATTGTGATGAAAAGCGACATAGAGCATTGTGATGACAAAGGTCATGGAGAACTGTGATGACCAGGGTCATGTAGCATTGTGATGACACGGTCATGGAACATTTTGAAGACAAGAATTCTGGAGCATTGTGCTGACTAGGGCCATGGACCATTGTGATGACATGGTCATGGAACATTTTGATGACAATAATTCTGGAGCATTGTGATGACAAGGGCCATGGAGCATTGTGATGATACGGTCATGGAACATTGTGATGACAAGAATTCTGCAGCATTATGATGACAAGGGCCATGGAGCATTGTGATGACACGGCCATGGAACATTGTGATGACAAGAATTCTGCAGCATTGCGATGACAAGGGCCATGGAGCATTGTGATGACACGGTCATGGAACATTGTGATGACAAGAATTCTGCAGCATTGCGATGAACAAGGGCCATGGAGCATTGTGATGATACGGTCATGGAACATTGTGATGGCAATAATTCTGGAGCATTATGATGACAAGGGCCATGGAGCATTGTGATGACAGGGCCATGGAACATTGTGATGACAAGAATTCTGGAGCATTCTGATGACAAAAGCGATGGAGCATTGTGATGGCACGGTCATGGAACATTGTGATGAGAAGTATTCTGGAGCATTGTCATGACAAGGGCCATGGAGCATTGTGATGACACGGTCATGGAACATTGTGATGACAAGAATTCTGGAGCATTCTGATGACAAAGGCGATGGAGCATTGTGATGACACGGACATGGAACATTGTGATGACAAGAATTCTACAGCATTGCGATGACAAGGGCCATGGAGCATTGTGATGACACGGTCATGGAACATTGTCATGAGAAGAATTCTGGAGCATTGTGCTAACAAGTTCCATGGAGCATTGTGATGACAGGCATCATGGAGCATTGTGAAGAAAGGGGCCATGGGGTATTGTAATGACACTAGAGAAATATGATGAAAATGGTCAGCGAGCATAGTGGTTAAAGTGGTCATTGAGAATTGTGATGAAAAGCGACATAGAGCATTGTGATGACAAAGGTCATGGAGAACTGTGATGACCAGGGTCATGTAGCATTGTGATGACACGGTCATGGAACATTGTGATGACAAGAATTCTGGAGCATTGTGATGACAAGGGTCATGGAGCATTGTGATGACACGGACATGGAACATTGTGATGACAAGAATTCTACAGCATTGCGATGACAAGGGCCATGGAGCATTGTGATGACACGGTCATGGAACATTGTCATGAGAAGAATTCTGGAGCATTGTGCTGACAAGTTCCATGGAGCATTGTGATGACACGGCCATGGAACATTGTGATGACAAGAATTCTCGAGCACTGTGCTGACTAGGGCCATGGACCATTGTGATGACATGGTCATGGAACATTGTGATGACAATAATTCTGGAGCATTGTGATGACAAGGGTCATGGAGCATTCTGATGACACGGTCATGGAACATTGTGATGACAAGAATTCTGCAGCATTGCGATGACAAGGGCCATAGAGCATTGTGATGACACGGTCATGGAACATTGTGATGACAAGAATTCTGGAGCATTGTGCTGACAAGGGCCATGGAGCATTGTGATGATACTGTCATGGAACATTGTGATGAGAAGAATTCTGGAGCATTATGATGACAAGGGCCATGGAGCATTGTGATGACACGGCCATGGAACATTGTGATGACAAGAATACTGGAGCATTGTGCTGACAAGGGCCATGGAGCATTGTGATGACACGGTCATGGAACATTGTCATGAGAAGAATTCTGGAGCATTGTGCTAACAAGTTCCATGGAGCATTGTGATGACAGGCATCATGGAGCATTGTGAAGAAAGGGGCCATGGGGTATTGTAATGACACTAGAGAAATATGATGAAAATGGTCAGCGAGCATAGTGATTAAAGTGGTCATTGAGAATTGTGATGAAAAGCGACATAGAGCATTGTGATGACAATGGTCATGGAGAACTGTGATGACCAGGGTCATGTAGCATTGTGCTGACACGGTCATGGAACATTGTGATGACAAGAATTCTGGAGCATTGTGATGACAAGGGTCATGGAGCATTGTGATGACACGGACATGGAACATTGTGATGACAAGAATTCTACAGCATTGCGATGACAAGGGCCATGGAGCATTGTGATGACACGGTCATGGAACATTGTCATGAGAAGAATTCTGGAGCATTGTGCTGACAAGTTCCATGGAGCATTGTGATGACACGGCCATGGAACATTGTGATGACAAGAATTCTCGAGCACTGTGCTGACTAGGGCCATGGACCATTGTGATGACATGGTCATGGAACATTGTGATGACAATAATTCTGGAGCATTGTGATGACAAGGGTCATGGAGCATTCTGATGACACGGTCATGGAACATTGTGATGACAAGAATTCTGCAGCATTGCGATGACAAGGGCCATAGAGCATTGTGATGACACGGTCATGGAACATTGTGATGACAAGAATTCTGGAGCATTGTGCTGACAAGGGCCATGGAGCATTGTGATGATACGGTCATGGAACATTGTGATGAGAAGAATTCTGGAGCAATATGATGACAAGGGCCATGGAGCATTGTGATGACACGGCCATGGAACATTGTGATGACAAGAATACTGGAGCATTGTGCTGACAAGGGCCATGGAGCATTGTGATGACACGGTCATGGAACATTGTGATGACAAGAATTCTGGAGCATTCTGATGACAAAGGCGATGGAGAATTGTGATGACACGGTCATGGAACATTGTGATGACAAGAAATCTGGAGCATTGTGATGACAATGGCCATGGAGCATTGTGATGACACGGCCATGGAACATTGTGATGACAAGAATTCTGGAGCATTGTGATGACAGTGGCCATGGAGCATTGTGATGACACCGTCATGGAACATTGTGATGAGAAGAATTCTGGAGCATTGTGCTGACAAGCGCCATAGAGCATTGTGATGTTACCGTTATGGAACATTGTGATGACAAGAATTCTGGAGCATTATGATGACAATGTCCATGGAGCATTGTGATGACACGGCCATGGAACATTGTGATGACAAGTATTCTGGAGCATTATGATGACAATGTCCATGGAGCATTGTGATGACACGGCCATGGAACATTGTGATGACAAGTATTCTGGAGCATTGTGATGACAATGGCCATGGAGCATTGTGATGACACGGTCATGGAACATTTTGATGAGAAGAATTCTGGAGCATTGTCATGACAAGGGCCATGGAGCATTGTGATGACACGGTCATGGAACATTGTGATGACAAGAATTCTGGAGCATTATGATGACAAGGGCCATGGAGCATTGTGATGACACGGCCATGGAACATATTGATGACAATAATTCTGGAGCAGTGTGATGACAATGGCCATGGAGCATTGTGATGACATGGTCATGGAACATTGTGATGAGAATAATTCTGGAGCATTGTCATGACAAGGGCCATGGAGCATTGTGATGACACAGTCATGGAACTTTGTGATGACAAGTTTTCTGGAGCATTGTGATGACAAGGGCCATGGAGCATTGTGATGACACAGTCATGGAACATTGTGATGAGAAGAATTCTGGAGCATTGTGCTGACAAGCGCCATGGAGCATTGTGATGATACGGTCATGGAACATTGTGATGACAAGAATTCTGGAGCATTGTGCTGACAAGGGCCATGGAGCATTGTGATGACACGGTCGTGGAACATTGTGATGACAAGAAATCTGGAGCATTGTGATGACAATGGCCATGGAGCATTGTGATGACACGGCCATGGAACATTGTGATGACAAGAATTTTGGAGCATTGTGATGACAGTGGCCATGGAGCATTGTGATGACACGGTCATGGAACATTGTGATGAGAAGAATTCTGGAGCATTGTGCTGACAAGGGCCATGGAACATTGTGATGACACGGTCATGGAACCTTGTGATGACAAGAATTGTGGAGCATTTTGATGACAAGGGCATGGAGCATTGTGATGACAGGTCCCACGGAGCTTTGTGATGAAAAGGGCAGGGTACATTGTGATGACAGGGTTCATGGAGCATTGTGATGAAAGGGGCCATGGAGCATTGAGATGAGAGCCGTTATGAGGCATGGTGATGACAGTGGTCATGGAGCATTGTGATGAAAGAGATCATGGAGCAATATGATAACAGGGGCCATGGAGCATTGTGATGACAGGGGTATTGGAGCATTGTGATGGAAGTAGACATGGATCATTGTGATGACATGTGTCCTGGAACACTGTGATGACACGGTTCGTCGAGTATTGTGATGACAAGGGTCATAGCGAATTGTGATGACAAGTGTCATGGGGCATTGTGATGACATTGATCATCTAGGAATTGTGATGAAAGGTATCGTGGAGCACTGTGATGACTGGGGGCATGAAGCACTGTGATGAAAATTGTCCTGGATTATTGTGATGACAGCAGTCATGGAGAATTGTGATGACAGGGATTATGCAGCATTGTGTTGACAAGGGTATGGACTATTGTGATGACAATGGTCATGGAGCAATGTGATGAAAGTATTCATGGAACATTGTGATGAAAAGTGCATGGGAGCATTGTGACGATAAAGGCCATGGAGTATTGTGATGACTAGTGTCATGGAGCATTTTAATGAAAGGTTTCATTGTGCACCATGATGACAAAGGGGATGGAGAATTGTGATGAAACTGGTCCTGGAGCATTGTGATAACAAAAGCCATGGAGCATTGTGATGACAGGCATCATGGAGCATTGTGAAGAAAGGGGCCATGGGGTATTTTAATGACACTAGAGAAATATGATAAAAATGGTCAGCGAGCATAGTGATTAAAGTGGTCATTGAAAATTGTGATGAAAAGCGACAGAGAGCATTGTGATGACAAAGGTCATGGAGAACTGTGATGACCAGGGTCATGTAGCATTCTGACGACACGGTCATGGAACATTGTGATGACAAGAATTCTGGAGCATTGTCATGACCAGGGCCATGGAGCATTGTGATGACACGGTCATGGAACATTGTCATGAGAAGAATTCTGGAGCATTGTGCTGACAAGGGCCATGGAGCATTGTGATGACAGGGCCATGGAACATTGTGATGACAAGAATTCGGGAGCATTGTGATGACAATGGCCATGGAGCATTGTGATGACACGGTCATGGAACATGGTGATGACAAGAATTCTGGAGCATTATGATGAAAAGGGCCATGGAGCATTGTGATGACACGGCCATGGAACATTGTGATGACAAGAATTCTGGAGCATTGTGATGACAAGGGCCATGGAGCATTGTGATGACACAGTCATGGAACATTGTGATGAGAAGAATTCTGGAGCATTGTGCTGACAAGCGCCATGGAGCATTGTGATGATACGGTCATGGAACATTGTGATGAGAAGAATTCTGGAGCATTATGATGACAAGGGCCATGGAGCATTGTGATGACACGGCCATGGAACATTGTGATGAAAAGAATTCTGGAGCATTGTGATGACAATGGCCATGGAGCATTGTGATGACACGGTCATGGAACATTGTGATGAGAAGAATTCTGGAGCATTGTCATGACAAGGGCCATGGAGCATTGTGATGACACGGCCATGGAACATTGTGATGACAAGAATTCTGTAGAATTGTGATGACAAGGTTCATGGAGAATTGTGATGACACGGCCATGGAACATTGTGATGACAAGAATTCTGGAGCATTGTGATGACAATGGCCATGGAGCATTGTGATGACACGGTATGGAACATTGTGATGACAAGAATTCTGGAGCATTGTGATGACAAGGGCCATGGAGCATTGTGATGACACGGTCATGGAACATTGTGATGAAAGGAATTCTGGAGCATTGTGCTGAAAAGGGTCATGGATCACTGTGATTACAGGGGCCATGGAGCATTGTGAATACAAAGGGTATGGAGCATTGAGATGACAGGGTTCATGGAGCACTGTGATGAATGTGATCTTGGATCATTGTGATGACATGTGTCCTGGAACCTTGTGATGACACGGTTCATGGAGCATTGTGATGACAAGGACCATGGCAAATTGTGATGACATCTGTCATGGGGCATTGTGATGACAGTGGTCATCTAGATTTGCGATGATAGGTATCATGGAGCACTGTGATGACAGGGGCCATGGAACATTGTGATGAGAAGAATTCTGGAGCATTGTCATGACAAGGGCCATGGAGCATTGTGATGACACGGTCATGGAACATTGTGATGACAAGAATTCTGGAGCATTATGATGACAAGGGCCATGGAGCATTGTGATGACACGGTCATGGAACATTCTCATGAGAAGAATTCTGGAGCATTGTGATGACAAGGTTCATGGAGAATTGTGATGACACGGCCATGGAACATTGTGATGACAAGAATTCTGGAGCATTCTGATGACAAGCGCCATAGAGCATTGTGATGACACGTTCATGGAATATAGTAATGACAAGAATTCTGGAGCAGTATGATGACAAGGGCCATGGAGCATTGTGATGACACGGTCATGGAACATTGTGATGACAAGAATTCTGGAGCATTATGATGACAAGGGCCATGGAGCATTGTGATGACACGGCCATGGAACATTGTGATGACAAGAATTCTGGAGCATTGTGATGACAGTGGCCATGGAGCATTGTGATGACACGGTCATGGAACATTGTGATGAGAAGAATTCTGGAACATTGTCATGACAAGGGCCATGGAGCATTGTGATGTTACGGTTATGGAACATTGTGATGACAAGAATTCTGGAGCATTATGATGACAAGGTCCATGGAGCATTGTGATGACACGGCCATGGAACATTGTGATGACAAGTATTCTGGAGCATTGTGATGACAATGGCCATGGAGCATTGTGATGACACGGTCATGGAACATTGTGATGAGAAGAATTCTGGAGCATTGTCATGACAAGGGCCATGGAGCATTGTGATGACACGGTCATGGAACATTGTGATGACAAGAATTCTGGAGCATTATGATGACAAGGGCCATGGAGCATTGTGATGACACGGTCATGGAACATTGTGATGACAAGAATTCTGGAGCATTATGATGACAAGGGCCATGGAGCATTGTGATGACACGGCCATGGAACATATTGATGACAATAATTCTGGAGCAGTGTGATGACAATGGCCATGGAGCATTGTGATGACATGGTCATGGAACATTGTGATGAGAACAATTCTGGAGCATTGTCATGACAAGGGCCATGGAGCATTGTGATGACACAGTCATGGAACTTTGTGATGACAAGTTTTCTGGAGCATTGTGATGACAAGGGCCATGGAGCATTGTGATGACACAGTCATGGAACATTGTGATGAGAAGAATTCTGAAACATTGTGCTGACAAGCGCCATGGTGCATTGTGATGATACGGTCATGGAACATTGTGATGACAAGAATTCTGGAGCATTATGATGACAAGGGCCATGGAGCATTGTGATGAAACGGCCATGGAACATTGTGATGACAAGAATTCTGGAGCATTCTGATGACAATGGCCATGGAGCATTGTGATGAAACGGCCATGGAACATTGTGATGACAAGAATTCTGGAGCATTATGATGACAAGGGCCATGGAGCATTGTGATGACACGGCCATGGAACATTGTGATGACAAGAATTCTGGAGAATTGTGATGACAAGGTTCATGGAGAATTGTGATGACACAGCCATGGAACATTGTGATGACAAGAATTCTGGAGCATTGTGCTGACAAGGGCCATGGAGCATTGTGATGACACGGTCATTGAACATTGTGATGACAAGAATTCTGGAGCATTCTGATGACAAGCGCCATAGAGCATTGTGATGACACGTTCATGGAATATAGTAATGACAAGAATTCTGGAGCATTATGATGACAAGGGCCATGGAGAATTGTGATGACACGGCCATGGAACATTGTGATGACACGGTCATGGAACCCTGTGATGACAAGAATTGTGGAGCATTGTGCTGACAAGGGCCATGGAGCATTGTAATGATTCGGTCATGGAACATTGTGATGACAAGAATTCTGGAGCATTATGATGACAATGGCCATGGAGCATTGTGATGACACGGCCATGGAACATTGTGATGACAAGTATTCTGGAACATTGTGATGACAATGGCCATGGAGCATTTTGATGACACGGTATGGAACATTGTGATGACAAGAATTCTGGAGCATTGTGATGACAAGGGCCATGGAGCATTGTGATGACACGGTCATGGAACAATGTGATGAGAAGAATTCTGGAGCATTGTGCTGACAAGCGCCATGGAGCATTGTGATGATACGGTCATGGAACATTGTGATGACAAAAATTCTGGAGCATTGTGCTGACAAGGGCCATGGAGCATTGTGATGACACGGTCGTGGAACATTGTGATGACAAGAAATCTGGAGCATTGTGATGACAATGACCATGGAGCATTGTGATGACACGGCCATGGAACATTGTGATGACAAGAATTCTGGAGCATTGTGATGACAGTGGCCATGGAGCATTGTGATGACACGGTCATGGAACATTGTGATGAGAAGAATTCTGGAACATTGTCATGACAAGGGCCATGGAGCATTGTGATGTTACGGTCATGGAACATTGTGATGACAAGAATTCTGGAGCATTATGATGACAAGGTCCATGGAGCATTGTGATGACACGGCCATGGAACATTGTGATGACAAGTATTCTGGAGCATTGTGATGACAATGGCCATGGAGCATTGTGATGACACGGTCATGGAACATTGTGATGAGAAGAATTCTGGAGGATTGTCATGACAAGGGCCATGGAGCATTGTGATGACACGGTCATGGAACATTGTGATGACAAGAATTCTGGAGCATTATGATGACAAGGGCCATGGAGCATTGTGATGACACGGCCATGGAACATATTGATGACAATAATTCTGGAGCAGTGTGATGACAATGGCCATGGAGCATTGTGATGACATGGTCATGGAACATTGTGATGAGAATAATTCTGGAGCATTGTCATGACAAGGGCCATGGAGCATTGTGATGACACAGTCATGGAACTTTGTGATGACAAGTTTTCTGGAGCATTGTGATGACAAGGGCCATGGAGCATTGTGATGACACAGTCATGGAACATTGTGATGAGAAGAATTGTGAAACATTGTGCTGACAAGCGCCATGGTGCATTGTGATGATACGGTCATGGAATATTGTGATGACAAGAATTCTGGAGCATTATGATGACAAGGGCCATGGAGCATTGTGATGAAACGTCCATGGAACATTGTGATGACAAGAATTCTGGAGCATTCTGATGACAATGGCCATGGAGCATTGTGATGACACGGCCATCGAACATTGTGATGACAAGAATTCTGGAGCATTATGATGACAAGGGCCATGGAGCATTGTGATGACACGGCCATGGAACATTGTGATGACAAGAATTCTGGAGAATTGTGATGACAAGGTTCATGGAGAATTGTGATGACACGGCCATGGAACATTGTGATGACAAGAATTCTGGAGCATTGTGCTGACAAGGGCCATGGAGCATTGTGATGACACGGTCATGGAACATTGTGATGACAAGAATTCTGGAGCATTCTGATGACAAGCGCCATAGAGCATTGTGATGACACGTTCATGGAATATAGTAATGACAAGAATTCTGGAGCATTATGATGACAAGGGCCATGGAGCATTGTGATGACACGGCCATGGAACATTGTGATGACACCGTCATGGAACCCTGTGATGACAAGAATTGTGGAGCATTGTGCTGACAAGGGCCATGGAGCATTGTAATGATACGGTCATGGAACATTGTGATGACAAGAATTCTGGAGCATTATGATGACAATGGCCATGGAGCATTGTGATGACACGGCCATGGAACATTGTGATGACAAGTATTCTGGAACATTGTGATGACAATGGCCATGGAGCATTTTGATGACACGGTATGGAACATTGTGATGACAAGAATTCTGGAGCATTGTGATGACAAGGGCCATGGAGCATTGTGATGACACGGTCATGGAACAATGTGATGAGAAGAATTCTGGAGCATTGTGCTGACAAGCGCCATGGAGCATTGTAATGATACGGTCATGGAACATTGTGATGACAAAAATTCTGGAGCATTGTGCTGACAAGGGCCATGGAGCATTGTGATGACACGGTCGTGGAACATTGTGATGACAAGAAATCTGGAGCATTGTGATGACAATGGCCATGGAGCATTGTGATGACACGGCCATGGAACATTGTGATGACAAGAATTCTGGAGCATTGTGATGACAGTGGCCATGGAGCATTGTGATGACACGGTCATGGAACATTGTGATGAGAAGAATTCTGGAACATTGTCATGACAAGTGCCATGGAGCATTGTGATGTTACGGTCATGGAACATTGTGATGACAAGAATTCTGGAGCATTATGATGACAAGGTCCATGGAGCATTGTGATGACACGGCCATGGAACATTGTGATGACAAGTATTCTGGAGCATTGTGATGACAATGGCCATGGGACATTGTGATGACACAGTCAAGGAACATTGCGATGAAAAAGATTTCTGGAGCATTGTGATGAAAGGGCATGGAGCATTGTGATTAAAGGTGACAAGGAACATTGTGATGATATGGGCAGAGAACTCTGTGATGACAGTGGTCTTGCAGTATTGTGACGAAAAGTGTCATGGAACATTCTGCTGACAGCGAGCATGGAGCATTTTGGTAAGAGAGGCTATGGAGATTTGTGATGTCAGGCGTCATGGGGCATTGTGTTGAGAGCGGTCTTGGAGCTTTGTGATGAGAGGGTCATGGATCACTGTGATTACAGGGGCCATGGAGCATTGTGAATACAAATGCTATGGAGCATTGAGATGACAGGGTTCATGGAGCACTGTGATGAATGTGATCTTGGATCATTGTGATGACAAGTGTCCTGGAACCTTGTGATGACACGGTTCATGGAGCATTGTGATGACAAGGACCATGGCGAATTGTGATGACATCTGTCATGGGGCATTGTGATGACAGTGGTCATCTAGATTTGCGATGAAAGGTATCATGGAGCACTGTGATGACAGGGGCCATGGAACATTGTGATGACAAAGGCCATGGAGCATTGTGATGACAAGTGTCTTGGGGCATTTTGATGACATTGGCATGGAGCATTTTGATGACAAGAGTTCTGGAGCATTTTGATGACAAGGGCATGGAGCATTGTGATGACAGGGCCCACGGAGCTTTGTGATGAAAAGGGCAGGGTACATTGTGATGACAGGGTTCATGGAGCATTGTGATGAAAGGGGCCATGGAGCATTGAGATGAGAGCCGTTATGAGGCATGGTGATGACAGTGGTCATGGAGCATTGTGATGAAAGAGATCATGGAGCAATATGATAACAGGGGCCATGGAGCATTGTGATGACAGGGGTATTGGAGCATTGTGATGGAAGTAGACATGGATCATTGTGATGACATGGGTCCTGGAACACTGTGATGACACGGTTCATCGAGTATTGTGATGACAAGGGTCATAGCGAATTGTGATGACAAGTGTCATGGGGCATTGTGTGACATTGATCATCTAGGAATTGTGATGAAAGGTATCGTGGAGCACTGTGATGACTGGGGGCATGAAGCACTGTGATGAAAATTGTCCTGGATTATTGTGATGACAGCAGTCATGGAGAATTGTGATGACAGGGATTATGCAGCATTGTGTAGACAAGGGTATGGACTATTGTGATGACAATGGTCATGGAGCAATGTGATGAAAGTATTCATGGAACATCGTGATGAAAAGTGCATGGGAGAATTGTGAGGATAAAGGCCATGGAGTATTGTGATGACTAGTGTCATGGAGCATTTTAATGAAAGGTTTCATTGTGCACCATGATGACAAAGGGGATGGAGAATTGTGATGAAACTGGTCCTGGAGCATTGTGATAAAAAAAGCCATGGAGCATTGTGATGACAGGCATCATGGAGCATTGTGAAGAAAGGGGCCATGGGGTATTTTAATGACACTAGAGAAATATGATGAAAATGGTCAGCGAGCATAGTGATTAAAGTGGTCATTGAGAATTGTGATGAAAAGCGACAGAGAGCATTGTGATGACAAAGGTCATGGAGAACTGTGATGACAAGGGTCATGTAGCATTGTGATGACACGGTCATGGAACATTGTGATGACAAGAATTCTGGAGCATTGTGCTGACTAGGGCCATGGACCATTGTGATGACATGGTCATGGAACATTGTGATGACAAGAATTCTGCAGCATTGCGATGACAAGGGCCATGGAGCATTGTGATGACACGGTCATGGAACATTGTGATGACAAGAATTCTGGAGCATTCTGATGACAAAGGCGATGGAGCATTGTGATGACACGGCCATGGAACATTGTGATGACAAGAATTCTGGAGCATTGTGATGACAGTGGCCATGGAGCATTGTGATGACACGGTCATGGAACATTGTGATGAGAAGAATTCTGGAGCATTGTCATGACAAGGGCCATGGAGCATTGTGATGACACGGTCATGGAACATTGTGATGACAAGAATTCTGGAGCATTATGATGACAAGGGCCATGGAGCATTGTGATGACACGGCCATGGAACATTGTGATGACAAGAATTCTGGAGCATTGTGATGACAATGGCCTTGGAGCATTGTGATGACACGGTCATGGAACATTGTGATGAGAAGAATTCTGGAGCATTGTGCTGACAAGGGCCATGGAGCATTGTGATGACACGGTCGTGGAACATTGTGATGACAAGAAATCTGGAGCATTGTGATGACAATGGCCATGGAGCATTGTGATGACACGGCCATGGAACATTGTGATGACAAGAATTTTGGAGCATTGTGATGACAGTGGCCATGGAGCATTGTGATGACACGGTCATGGAACATTGTGATGAGAAGAATTCTGGAGCATTGTGCTGACAAGGGCCATGGAACATTGTGATGACACGGTCATGGAACCTTGTGATGACAAGAATTGTGGAGCATTTTGATGACAAGGGCATGGAGCATTGTGATGACAGGTCCCACGGAGCTTTGTGATGAAAAGGGCAGGGTACATTGTGATGACAGGGTTCATGGAGCATTGTGATGAAAGGGGCCATGGAGCATTGAGATGAGAGCCGTTATGAGGCATGGTGATGACAGTGGTCATGGAGCATTGTGATGAAAGAGATCATGGAGCAATATGATAACAGGGGCCATGGAGCATTGTGATGACAGGGGTATTGGAGCATTGTGATGGAAGTAGACATGGATCATTGTGATGACATGTGTCCTGGAACACTGTGATGACACGGTTCGTCGAGTATTGTGATGACAAGGGTCATAGCGAATTGTGATGACAAGTGTCATGGGGCATTGTGATGACATTGATCATCTAGGAATTGTGATGAAAGGTATCGTGGAGCACTGTGATGACTGGGGGCATGAAGCACTGTGATGAAAATTGTCCTGGATTATTGTGATGACAGCAGTCATGGAGAATTGTGATGACAGGGATTATGCAGCATTGTGTTGACAAGGGTATGGACTATTGTGATGACAATGGTCATGGAGCAATGTGATGAAAGTATTCATGGAACATCGTGATGAAAAGTGCATGGGAGCATTGTGACGATAAAGACCATGGAGTATTGTGATGACTAGTGTCATGGAGCATTTTAATGAAAGGTTTCATTGTGCACCATGATGACAAAGGGGATGGAGAATTGTGATGAAACTGGTCCTGGAGCATTGTGATAACAAAAGCCATGGAGCATTGTGATGACAGGCATCATGGAGCATTGTGAAGAAAGGGGCCATGGGGTATTTTAATGACACTAGAGAAATATGATGAAAATGGTCAGCGAGCATAGTGATTAAAGTGGTCATTGAAAATTGTGATGAAAAGCGACAGAGAGCATTGTGATGACAAAGGTCATGGAGAACTGTGATGACAAGGGTCATGTAGCATTATGACGACACGGTCATGGAACATTGTGATGACAAGAATTCTGGAGCATTGTCATGACCAGGGCCATGGAGCATTGTGATGACACGGTCATGGAACATTGTCATGAGAAGAATTCTGGAGCATTGTGCTGACAAGGGCCATGGAGCATTGTGATGACAGGGCCATGGAACATTGTGATGACAAGAATTCTGGAGCATTGTCATGACCAGGGCCATGGAGCATTGTGATGACACGGTCATGGAACATTGTCATGAGAAGAATTCTGGAGCATTGTGCTGACAAGGGCCATGGAGCATTGTGATGACAGGGCCATGGAACATTGTGATGACAAGAATTCGGGAGCATTGTGATGACAATGGCCATGGAGCATTGTGATGACACGGTCATGGAACATGGTGATGACAAGAATTCTGGAGCATTATGATGAAAAGGGCCATGGAGCATTGTGATGACACGGCCATGGAACATTGTGATGACAAGAATTCTGGAGCATTGTGATGACAAGGGCCATGGAGCATTGTGATGACACGGTCATGGAACATTGTGATGAGAACAATTCTGGAGCATTGTGCTGACAAGGGCCATGGAGCATTGTGATGACACGGCCATGGAACATTGTGATGACAAGAATTATGGAGCATTGTGATGACAAGATTTCTGGAGCATTGTGGTGAAAGGGTATCGAGCATTGTGATTAAATTGACAAGGAACATTGTGCTGATATGGGCAGAGAACTCTGTGATGAGACAGGACATGGAGTATTGTGACGAAAACTGTCATGGAACATTGTGCTGACAGGGATCATGGAGCTCTTTGGTAAGAGAGGCCCTGGAGATTTGTGATGGCAGGCATCATGGGGCATTGTGTTGACCGCGGTCATGGAGCATTGTGATGAAAGCCGTCATGGAGCATTGTGATTACAGGGGCCTTGGAGAATTGTGAATTCAAAGGCTATGGAGCATTGAGATGACAGGTTTCATGGAGCACTGTGATGAATGTGATCTTGGATCATTGTGATGACAAGTGTCCTGGAACCTTGTGATGACATGGTTCATGGAGCATAGTGATGACAAGGACCATGGCAAATTGTGATGACATCTGTCATGGGGCATTGTGATGACAGTGGTCATCTAGATTTGCGATGAAAGGTATCATGGAGCACTGTGATAACAGGGGCCATGGGACATTGTGATGACAAAGGCCATGGAGCATTGTGATGACAAGTGTCATGGGGCATTTTGATGACATTGGCATGGAGCATTATGATGACAAGAGTTCTGGAGCATGTTGATGACAAGGGCATGGAGCATTGTGATGACAGGGCCCACGGAGCTTTGTGATGAAAAGGGCAGGGTACATTGTGATGACAGGGTTCATGGAGCATTGTGATGAAAGGGGCCATGGAGCATTGAGATGAGAGCCGTTATGAGGCATGGTGATGACAGTGGTCATGGAGCATTGTGATGAAAGAGATCATGGAGCAATATGATAACAGGGGCCATGGAGCATTGTGATGACAGGGGTATTGGAGCATTGTGATGGAAGTAGACATGATTCATTGTGATGACATGTGTCCTGGAACACTGTGATGACACGGTTCATCGAGTATTGTGATGACAAGGGTCATAGCGAATTGTGATGACAAGTGTCATGGGGCATTGTGATGACATTGATCATCTAGGAATTGTGATGAAAGGTATCGTGGAGCACTGTGATGACTGGGGCATGAAGCACTGTGATAAAAATTGTCCTGGATTATTGTGATGACAGCAGTCATGGAGAATTGTGATGACAGGGATTATGCAGCATTGTGTTGACAAGGGTATGGACTATTGTGATGACAATGGTCATGGAGCAATGTGATGAAAGTATTCATGGAACATCGTGATGTAAAGTGCATGGGAGCATTGTGACGATAAAGGCCATGGAGTATTGTGATGACTAGTGTCATGGAGCATTTTAATGAAAGGTTTCATTGTGCACCATGATGACAAAGGGGATGGAGAATTGTGATGAAACTGGTCCTGGAGCATTGTGATAACAAAAGCCATGGAGCATTGTGATGACAGGCATCATGGAAAATTGTGAAGAAAGGGGCCATGGGGTATTGTAATGACACTAGAGAAATATGATGAAAATGGTCAGCGAGCATAGTGATTAAAGTGGTCATTGAGAATTGTGATGAAAAGCGACATAGAGCATTGTGATGACAAAGGTCATGGAGAACTGTGATGACCAGGGTCATGTAGCATTGTGATGACACGGTCATGGAACATTTTGAAGACAAGAATTCTGGAGCATTGTGCTGACTAGGACCATGGACCATTGTGATGACATGGTCATGGAACATTTTGATGACAATAATTCTGGAGCATTGTGATGAAAGGGCCATGGAGCATTGTGATGATACGGTCATGGAACATTGTGATGACAATAATTCTGGAGCATTATGATGACAAGGGCCATGGAGAATTGTGATGACACGGCCATGGAACATTGTGATGACAAGAATTCTGCAGCATTGCGATGACAAGGGCCATGGAGCATTGTGATGACACGGTCATGGAACATTGTGATGACAAGAATTCTGCAGCATTGCGATGAACAAGGGCCATGGAGCATTGTGATGATACGGTCATGGAACATTGTGATGGCAATAATTCTGGAGCATTATGATGACAAGGGCCATGGAGCATTGTGATGACAGGGCCATGGAACATTGTGATGACAAGAATTCTGGAGCATTCTGATGACAAAAGCGATGGAGCATTGTGATGGCACGGTCATGGAACATTGTGATGAGAAGTATTCTGGAGCATTGTCATGACAAGGGCCATGGAGCATTGTGATGACACGGTCATGGAACATTGTGATGACAAGAATTCTGGAGCATTCTGATGACAAAGGCGATGGAGCATTGTGATGACACGGACATGGAACATTGTGATGACAAGAATTCTACAGCATTGCGATGACAAGGGCCATGGAGCATTGTGATGACACGGTCATGGAACATTGTCATGAGAAGAATTCTAGAGCATTGTGCTAACAAGTTCCATGGAGCATTGTGATGACAGGCATCATGGAGCATTGTGAAGAAAGGGGCCATGGGGTATTGTAATGACACTAGAGAAATATGATGAAAATGGTCAGCGAGCATAGTGATTAAAGTGTTCATTGAGAATTGTGATGAAAAGCGACATAGAGCATTGTGATGACAAAGGTCATGGAGAACTGTGATGACCAGGGTCATGTAGCATTGTGATGACACGGTCATGGAACATTGTGATGACAAGAATTCTGGAGCATTGTGATGACAAGGGTCATGGAGCATTGTGATGACACGGACATGGAACATTGTGATGACAAGAATTCTACAGCATTGCGATGACAAGGGCCATGGAGCATTGTGATGACACGGTCATGGAACATTGTCATGAGAAGAATTCTGGAGCATTGTGCTGACAAGTTCCATGGAGCATTGTGATGACACGGCCATGGAACATTGTGATGACAAGAATTCTCGAGCACTGTGCTGACTAGGGCCATGGACCATTGTGATGACATGGTCATGGAACATTGTGATGACAATAATTCTGGAGCATTGTGATGACAAGGGTCATGGAGCATTCTGATGACACGGTCATGGAACATTGTGATGACAAGAATTCTGCAGCATTGCGATGACAAGGGCCATAGAGCATTGTGATGACACGGTCATGGAACATTGTGATGACAAGAATTCTGGAGCATTGTGCTGACAAGGGCCATGGAGCATTGTGATGATACTGTCATGGAACATTGTGATGAGAAGAATTCTGGAGCATTATGATGACAAGGGCCATGGAGCATTGTGATGACACGGCCATGGATCATTGTGATGACAAGAATACTGGAGCATTGTGCTGACAAGGGCCATGGAGCATTGTGATGACACGGTCATGGAACATTGTCATGAGAAGAATTCTGGAGCATTGTGCTAACAAGTTCCATGGAGCATTGTGATGACAGGCATCATGGAGCATTGTGAAGAAAGGGGCCATGGGGTATTGTAATGACACTAGAGAAATATGATGAAAATGGTCAGCGAGCATAGTGATTAAAGTGGTCATTGAGAATTGTGATGAAAAGCGACATAGAGCATTGTGATGACAATGGTCATGGAGAACTGTGATGACCAGGGTCATGTAGCATTGTGCTGACACGGTCATGGAACATTGTGATGACAAGAATTCTGGAGCATTGTGATGACAAGGGTCATGGAGCATTGTGATGACACGGACATGGAACATTGAGATGACAAGAATTCTACAGCATTGCGATGACAAGGGCCATGGAGCATTGTGATGACACGGTCATGGAACATTGTCATGAGAAGAATTCTGGAGCATTGTGCTGACAAGTTCCATGGAGCATTGTGATGACACGGCCATGGAACATTGTGATGACAAGAATTCTCGAGCACTGTGCTGACTAGGGCCATGGACCATTGTGATGACATGGTCATGGAACATTGTGATGACAATAATTCTGGAGCATTGTGATGACAAGGGTCATGGAGCATTCTGATGACACGGTCATGGAACATTGTGATGACAAGAATTCTGCAGCATTGCGATGACAAGGGCCATAGAGCATTGTGATGACACGGTCATGGAACATTGTGATGACAAGAATTCTGGAGCATTGTGCTGACAAGGGCCATGGAGCATTGTGATGATACGGTCATGGAACATTGTGATGAGAAGAATTCTGGAGCATTATGATGACAAGGGCCATGGAGCATTGTGATGACACGGCCATGGAACATTGTGATGACAAGAATACTGGAGCATTGTGCTGACAAGGGCCATGGAGCATTGTGATGACACGGTCATGGAACATTGTGATGACAAGAATTCTGGAGCATTCTGATGACAAAGTCGATGGAGCATTGTGATGACACGGTCATGGAACATTGTGATGACAAGAAATCTGGAGCATTGTGATGACAATGGCCATGGAGCATTGTGATGACACGGCCATGGAACATTGTGATGACAAGAATTCTGGAGCATTGTGATGACAGTGGCCATGGAGCATTGTGATGACACGGTCATGGAACATTGTGATGAGAAGAATTCTGGAGCATTGTCATGACAAGGGCCATGGAGCATTTTGATTATACGGTCATGGAACTTTGTGATGACAAGAATTCTGGAGCATTATGATGACAAGGGCCATGGAGCATTGTGATGACACGGCCATGGAACATTTGATGACAAGTATTCTGGAGCATTGTGATGACAATGGCCATGGAGCATTGTGATGACACGGTCATGGAACATTGTGATGAGAATAATTCTGGAGCATTGTCATGACAAGGGCCATGGAGCATTGTGATGACACGGTCATGGAAAATTGTGATGACAAGAATTCTGGAGCATTATGATGACAAGGGCCATGGAGCATTGTGATGACACGGCCATGGAACATTGTGATGACAAAAATTCTGGAGCATTGTGCTGACAAGGGCCATGGAGCATTGTGATGACACGTCATGGAACATTGTGATGACAAGAATTCTGGAGCATTATGATGAAAAGGGCCATGGAGCATTGTGATGACACGGACATGGAACATTGTGATGACAAGAATTCTACAGCATTGCGATGACAAGGGCCATGGAGCATTGTGATGACACGGTCATGGAACATTGTCATGAGAAGAATTCTGGAGCATTGTGCTGACAAGTTCCATGGAGCATTGTGATGACACGGCCATGGAACATTGTGATGACAAGAATTCTCGAGCACTGTGCTGACTAGGGCCATGGACCTTTGTGATGACATGGTCATGGAACATTGTGATGACAATAATTCTGGAGCATTGTGATGACAAGGGTCATGGAGCATTCTGATGACACGGTCATGGAACATTGTGATGACAAGAATTCTGCAGCATTGCGATGACAAGGGCCATAGAGCATTGTGATGACACGGTCATGGAACATTGTGATGACAAGAATTCTGGAGCATTGTGCTGACAAGGGCCATGGAGCATTGTGATGATACGGTCATGGAACATTGTGATGAGAAGAATTCTGGAGCATTATGATGACAAGGGCCATGGAGCATTGTGATGACACGGCCATGGAACATTGTGATGACAAGAATACTGGAGCATTGTGCTGACAAGGGCCATGGAGCATTGTGATGACACGGTCATGGAACATTGTGATGACAAGAATTCTGGAGCATTCTGATGACAAAGGCGATGGAGAATTGTGATGACACGGTCATGGAACATTGTAATGACAAGAAATCTGGAGCATTGTGATGACAATGGCCATGGAGCATTGTGATGACACGGCCATGGAACATTGTGATGACAAGAATTCTGGAGCATTGTGATGACAGTGGCCATGGAGCATTGTGATGAAACCGTCATGGAACATTGTGATGAGAAGAATTCTGGAGCATTGTCATGACAAGGGCCATGGAGCATTGTGATGATACGGTCATGGACCATTGTGATGACAAGAATTCTGGAGCATTATGATGACAAGGGCCATGGAGCATTGTGATGACACGGCCATGGAACATTGTGATGACAAGTATTCTGGAGCATTGTGATGACAATGGCAATGGAGCATTGTGATGACACGGTCATGGAACATTGTGATGAGAATAATTCTGGAGCATTGTCATGACAAGGGCCATGGAGCATTGTGATGACACGGTCATGGAAAATTGTGATGCCAAGAATTCTGGAGCATTATGATGACAAGGGCCATGGAGCATTGTGATGACACGGCCATGGAACATTGTGATGACAAGAATTCTGGAGCATTGTGCTGACAAGGGCCATGGAGCATTGTGATGACACGGTCATGGAACATTGTGATGACAAGAATTCTGGAGCATTCTGATGACAAAGTCGATGGAGCATTGTGATGTCACGGTCATGGAACATAGTGATGACAAGAAATCTGGAGCATTGTGATGACAATGGCCATGGAGCATTGTGATGACACGGCCATGGAACATTGTGATGACAAGAATTCTGGAGCATTGTGATGACAGTGGCCATGGAGCATTGTGATGACACGGTCATGGAACATTGTGATGAGAAGAATTCTGGAGCATTGTCATGACAAGGGCCATGGAGCATTTTGATGATACGGTCATGGAACTTTGTGATGACAAGAATTCTGGAGCATTATGATGACAAGGGCCATGGAGCATTGTGATGACACGGCCATGGAACATTGTGATGACAAGTATTCTGGAGCATTGTGATGACAATGGCCATGGAGCATTGTGATGACACGGTCATGGAACATTGTGATGAGAATAATTCTGGAGCATTGTCATGACAAGGGCCATGGAGCATTGTGATGACACGGTCATGGAAAATTGTGATGACAAGAATTCTGGAGCATTATGATGACAAGGGCCATGGAGCATTGTGATGACACGGCCATGGAACATTGTGATGACAAAAATTCTGGAGCATTGTGCTGACAAGGGCCATGGAGCATTGTGATGACACGGTCATGGAACATTGTGATGACAAGAATTCTGGAGCTTTTTGATGACAAAGACGATGGAGCATTGTGATGACACGGTCATGGAACATTGTGATGACAAGAAATCTGGAGCATTGTGATGACAATGGCCATGGAGCATTGTGATGACACGGCCATGGAACATTGTGATGACAAGAATTCTGGAGCATTGTGATGACAGTGGCCATGGAGCATTGTGATGATACGATCATGGAACATTGTGATGAGAAGAATTCTGGATCATTATGATGACAAGGGCCATGGAGCATTGTGATGACACGGCCATGGAACATTGTGATGACAATAATTCTGGAGCATTGTGATGACAATGGCCATGGAGCATTGTGATGACACGGTCATGGAACATTGTGATGAGAAGAATTCTGGAGCATTGTCATGACAAGGGCCATGGAGCATTGTGATGACACGGTCATGGAACATTGTGATGACAAGAATTCTGGAGCATTGTGCTGATGACGGCCATGGAGCATTGTGATGACACTGTCAAGGAACATTGCGATGAAAAAGATTTCTGGAGCATTGTGATGAAAGGGCATGGAGCATTGTGATTAATGGTGACAAGGAACATTGTGATGATATGGGCAGAGAACTCTGTGATGACAGTGGTCTTGCAGTATTGTGACGAAAATTGTCATGGAACATTCTGCTGACAGCGATCATGGAGCTTTTTGGTAAGAGAGGCTATGGAGATTTGTGATGTCAGGCGTCATGGGGCATTGTGTTGAGAGCGGTCTTGGAGCATTGTGATGAAAAGGGTCATGGATCACTGTGATTACAGGGGCCATGGAGCATTGTGAATACAAAGGGTATGGAGCACTGAGATGACAGGGTTCATGGAGCACTGTGATGAATGTGATCTTGGATCATTGTGATGACAAGTGTCCTGGCACCTTGTGATAACACGGTTCATGGAGCATTGTGATGACACGGACCATGGCGAATTGTGATGACATCTGTCATGGGGCATTGTGAAGACAGTGGTCATCTAGATTTGCGATGAAAGGTATCATGGAGCACTGTGATGACAGGGGCCATGGAACATTGTGATGACAAAGGCCATGGAGCATTGTGATGACAAGTGTCATGGGGCATTTTGATGACATTGGCATGGAGCATTATGACGCCAAGAGTTCTGGAGCATGTTGATGACAAAGGCATGGAGCATTGTGATGACAGGGCCCACGGAGCTTTGTGATGAAAAGGGCAGGGTACATTGTGATGACAGGGTTCATGGAGCATTGTGATGAAAGGGGCCATGGAGCATTGAGATGAGAGCCGTTATGAGGCATGGTGATGACAGTGGTCATGGAGCATTGTGATGAAAGAGATCATGGAGCAATATGATAACAGGGGCCATGGAGCATTGTGATGACAGGCGTATTGGAGCATTGTGATGGAAGTAGACATGGATCATTGTGATGACATGGGTCCTGGAACACTGTGATGACACGGTTCATCGAGTATTGTGATGACAAGGGTCATAGCGAATTGTGATGACAAGTGTCATGGGGCATTGTGATGACATTGATCATCTAGGAATTGTGATGAAAGGTATCGTGGAGCACTGTGATGACTGGGGGCATGAAGCACTGTGATGAAAATTGTCCTGGATTATTGTGATGACAGCAGTCATGGAGAATTGTGATGACAGGGATTATGCAGCATTGTGTTGACAAGGGTATGGACTATTGTGATGACAATGGTCATGGAGCAATGTGATCAAAATATTCATGGAACATCGTGATGAAAAGTGCATGGGAGCATTGTGACGATAAAGGCCATGGAGTATTGTGATGACTAGTGTCATGGAGCATTTTAATGAAAGGTTTCATTGTGCACCATGATGACAAAGGGGATGGAGAATTGTGATGAAACTGGTCCTGGAGCATTGTGATAACAAAAGCCATGGAGCATTGTGATGACAGGCATCATGGAGCATTGTGAAGAAAGGGGCCATGGGGTATTTTAATGACACTAGAGAAATATGATGAAAATGGTCAGCGAGCATAGTGATTAAAGTGGTCATTGAGAATTGTGATGAAAAGCGACATAGAGCATTGTGATGACAAAGGTCATGGAGAACTGTGATGACCAGGGTCATGTAGCATTGTGATGACACGGTCATGGAACATTGTGATGACAAGAATTATGGAGCATTGTGCTGATGACGGCCATGGAGCATTGTGATGACACAGTCAAGGAACATTGAGATGAAAAAGATTTCTTGAGCATTGTGATGAAAGGGCATGGAGCATTGTGATTAAAGGTGACAAGGAACATTGTGATGATATGGGCAGAGAACTCTGTGATGACAGTGGTCATGCAGTATTGTGACGAAAAGTGTCATGGAACATTCTGCTGACAGCGATCATGGAGCTTTTTGGTAAGAGAGGCTATGGAGATTTGTGATGTCAGGCGTCATGGGGCATTGTGTTGAAAGCGGTCTTGGAGCATTGTGATGAAAAGGGTCAAGGAGCACTGTGATTACAGGGGCCATGGAGCATTGTGAATACAAAGGCTATGGAGCATTGAGATGACAGGGTTCATGGAGCACTGTGATGACTGTGATCTTGGATCATTGTGATGACAAGTGTCCTGGAACCTTGTGATGACATGGTTCATGGAGCATTGTGATGACAAGGACCATGGCGAATTGTGATGACATCTGTCATGGGGCATTGTGATGACAGTGGTCATCTAGATTTGCGATGAAAGGTATCATGGAGCACTGTGATGACAGGGGCCATGGAACATTATGATGACAAAGCCCATGGAGCATTGTGATGACAAGTGTCATGGGGCATTTTGATGACATTGGCATGGAGCCTTATGATGACAAGAGTTCTGGAGCATTTTGATGACCAGGGCATGGATCATTGTGATGACAGGGCCCACGGAGCTTTGTGATAAAAAGGGCAGGGTACATTGTGATGACAGGGTTCATGGAGCATTGTGATGAAAGGGGCCTTGGAGCATTGAGATGAGAGCCGTTATGAGGCATGGTGATGACAGTGGTCATGGAGCATTGTGATGAAAGAGATCATGGAGCAATATGATAACAGGGGCCATGGAGCATTGTGATGATACGGTCATGGAACATTGTGATGAGCAGAATTCCGGAGCATTATGATGACAAGGGCCATGGAGCATTGTGATGACACGGCCATGGAACATTGTGATGACATGAATTCGGGAGCATTGTGCTGACAAGGGCCATGGATCATTGTGATGACACGGCCATGGAACATTGTGATGACAAGAATTCTGGAGCATTCTTATGACAAAGGCGATGGAGCATTGTGATGACTCGGTCATGGAACATTGTGATGACAAGAAATCTGGAGCATTATGATGACAAGGGCCATGGAGCATTGTGATGACACGGTCATGGAACATTGTGATGACAAGAATTCTGGAGCATTGTGATGACAAGGGCCATGGAGCATTGTGATGACACAGTCATGGAACATTGTGATGAGAAGAATTGTGGAGCATTGTGCTGACAAGCGCCATGGAGCATTGTGATGATACGGTCATGGAACATTGTGATGACAAGAATTCTGGAGCATTATGATGACAAGGGCAATGGAGCATTGTGATGACACGGCCATGGAACATTGTGATGACAAGAATTCTGGAGCATTGTGATGACAATGGCCATGGAGCATTGTGATGACACGGTCATGGAACATTGTGATGAGAAGAATTCTGGAGCATTGTCATGACAAGGGCCATGGAGCATTGTGATGACACGGCCATGGAACATTGTGATGACAAGAATTCTGTAGAATTGTGATGACAAGGTTCATGGAGAATTGTGATGACACGGCCATGGAACATTGTGATGACAAGAATTCTGGAGCATTCTGATGACAATGGCCATGGAGCATTGTGATGACACAGTCAAGGAACTTTGCGATGAAAAAGATTTCTGGAGCATTGTGATGAAAGGGCATGGAGCATTGTGATTAAAGGTGACAAGGAACATTGTGATGATATGGGCAGAGAACTCTGTGATGACAGTGGTCTTGCAGTATTGTGACGAAAAGTGTCATGGAACATTCTGCTGACAGCGATCATGGAGCTTTTTGGTAAGAGAGGCTATGGAGATTTGTGATGTCAGGCGTCATGGGGCATTGTGTTGAGAGCGGTCTTGGAGCATTGTGATGAAAAGGGTCATGGAGCACTGTGATTACAGGGGCCATGGAGCATTGTGAATACAAATGCTATGGAGCATTGAGATGACAGGGTTCATGGAGCACTGTGATGAATGTGATCTTGGATCATTGTGATGACAAGTGTCCTGGAACCTTGTGATGACACGGTTCATGGAGTATTGTGATGACAAGGACCATGGCGAATTGTGATGACATCTGTCATGGGGCATTGTGATGACAGTGGTCATCTAGATTTGCGATGCAAGGTATCATGGAGCACTGTGATGACAGGGGCCATGTAACATTGTGATGACAAAGGCCATGGAGCATTGTGATGACAAGTGTCATGGGGCATTTTGATGACATTGGCATGGAGCATTATGATGACAAGAGTTCGGGAGCATGTTGATGACAAGGGCATGGAGCATTGTGATGACAGGGCCCACCGAGCTTTGTGATGAAAAGGGCAGGGTACATTGTGATGACAGGGTTCATGGAGCATTGTGATGAAAGGGGCCATGGAGCATTGAGATGAGAGCCGTTATGAGGCATGGTGATGACAGTGGTCATGGAGCATTGTGATGAAAGAGATCATGGAGCAATATGATAACAGGGGCCATGGAGCATTGTGATGACAGGGGTATTGGAGCATTGTGATGGAAGTAGACATGGATCATTGTGATGACATGTGTCCTGGAACACTGTGATGACACGGTTCATCGAGTATTGTGATGACAAGGGTCATAGCGAATTGTGATGACAAGTGTCATGGGGCATTGTGATGACATTGATCATCTAGGAATTGTGATGAAAGGTATCGTGGAGCACTGTGATGACTGGGGGCATGAAGCACTGTGATGAAAATTGTCCTGGATTATTGTGATGACAGCAGTCATGGCGAATTGTGATGACAGGGATTAGGCAGCATTATGTTGACAAGGGTATGGACTATTGTGATGACTAGTGTCATGGAGCAATGTGATGAAAGTATTCATGGAACATCGTGATGAAAAGTGCATGGGAGCATTGTGACGTTAAAGTCCATGGAGTATTGTGATGACTAGTGTCATGGAGCATTTTAATGAAAGGTTTCATTGTGCACCATGATGACAAAGGGGATGGAGAATTGTGATGAAACTGGTCCTGGAGCATTGTGATAACAAAAGCCATGGAGCATTGTGATGACAGGCATCATGGAGCATTGTGAAGAAAGGGGCCATGGGGTATTGTAATGACACTAGAGAAATATGATGAAAATGGTCAGCGAGCATAATGATTAAAGTGGTCATTGAGAATTGTGATGAAAAGCGACATAGAGCATTGTGATGACAAAGGTCATGGAGAACTGTGATGACCAGTCTCATGGAGCATTGTGATGACACGGTCATGGAACATTGTGATGACAAGAATTCTGGAGCATTGTGTTGAAAAGGGCCATGGACCATTGTGATGACATGGTCATGGAACATTGTGATGACAATAATTCTGGAGCATTGTGATGACAAGGGTCATGGAGCATTGTGATGACACGGCAATGGAACATTGTGATGACAAGAATTCTGGAGCATTGTGATGACAATGGCCATGGAGCATTGTGATGACACGGTCATGGAACATTGCGATGAGAAGAATTCTGGAGCATTGTCATGACAAGGGCCATGGAGCATTGTGATGACACGGCCATGGAACATTGTGATGACAAGAATTATGTAGAATTGTGATGACAATGTTCTTGGAGAATTGTGATGACACGGCCATGGAACATTGTGATGACAAGAATTCTGGAGCATTGTGATGACAATGGCCATGGAGCATTGTGATGACACAGTCAAGGAACATTGCGATGAAAAAGATTTCTGGAGCATTGTGATGAAAGGGCATGGAGCATTGTGATTAAAGGTGACAAGGAACATTGTGATGATATGGGCAGAGAACTCTGTGATGACAGTGGTCTTGCAGTATTGTGACGAAAAGTGTCATGGAACATTCTGCTGACAGCGAGCATGGAGCATTTTGGTAAGAGAGGCTATGGAGATTTGTGATGTCAGGCGTCATGGGGCATTGTGTTGAGAGCGGTCTTGGAGCTTTGTGATGAGAGGGTCATGGATCACTGTGATTACAGGGGCCATGGAGCATTGTGAATACAAATGCTATGGAGCATTGAGATGACAGGGTTCATGGAGCACTGTGATGAATGTGATCTTGGATCATTGTGATGACAAGTGTCCTGGAACCTTGTGATGACACGGTTCATGGAGCATTGTGATGACAAGGACCATGGCGAATTGTGATGACATCTGTCATGGGGCATTGTGATGACAGTGGTCATCTAGATTTGCGATGAAAGGTATCATGGAGCACTGTGATGACAGGGGCCATGGAACATTGTGATGACAAAGGCCATGGAGCATTGTGATGACAAGTGTCTTGGGGCATTTTGATGACATTGGCATGGAGCATTTTGATGACAAGAGTTCTGGAGCATTTTGATGACAAGGGCATGGAGCATTGTGATGACAGGGCCCACGGAGCTTTGTGATGAAAAGGGCAGGGTACATTGTGATGACAGGGTTCATGGAGCATTGTGATGAAAGGGGCCATGGAGCATTGAGATGAGAGCCGTTATGAGGCATGGTGATGACAGTGGTCATGGAGCATTGTGATGAAAGAGATCATGGAGCAATATGATAACAGGGGCCATGGAGCATTGTGATGACAGGGGTATTGGAGCATTGTGATGGAAGTAGACATGGATCATTGTGATGACATGTGTCCTGGAACACTGTGATGACATGGTTCATCGAGTATTGTGATGACAAGGGTCATAGCGAATTGTGATGACAAGTGTCATGGGGCATTGTGATGACATTGATCATCTAGGAATTGTGATGAAAGGTATCGTGGAGCACTGTGATGACTGGGGGCATGAAGCACTGTGAGGAAAATTGTCCTGGATTATTGTGATGACAGCAGTCATGGAGAATTGTGATGACAGGGATTATGCAGCATTGTGTTGACAAGGGTATGGACTATTGTGATGACAATGGTGATGGAGCAATGTGATGAAAGTATTCATGGAACATCGTGATGAAAAGTGCATGGGAGCATTGTGACAATAAAGGCCATGGAGTATTGTGATGACTAGTGTCATGGAGCATTTTAATGAAAGGTTTCATTGTGCACCATGATGACAAAGGGGATGGAGAATTGTGATGAAACTGGTCCTGGAGCATTGTGATAACAAAAGCCATGGAGCATTGTGATGACAGGCATCATGGAGCACATTGTGAAGAAAAGGGTCATGGGGTATTGTAATGACAATAGAGAAATATGATGAAAATGGTCAGCGAGCCTAGTGATTAAAGTGGTCATTGAGAATTGTGATGAAAAGCGACATAGAGCATTGTGATGACAAAGGTTATGGAGAACTGTGATGACCAGGGTCATGTAGCATTGTGATGACACGCTCATGGAACATTGTGATGACAAGAATTCTGGAGCATTATGATGACAAGGGCCATGGAGCATTGTGATGACACGGCCATGGAACATTGTGATGACAAGAATTCTGGAGCATTGTGATGACAATGGCCTTGGAGCATTGTGATGACACGGTCATGGAACATTGTGATGAGAAGAATTCTGGAGCATTGTCATGACAAGGGCCATGGAGCATTGTGATGACACGGTCATGGAACATTGTGATGACAAGATTTCTGGAGCATTGTGATGACAAGGGCCATGGAGCATTGTGATGACACAGTCATGGAACATTGTGATGAGAAGAATTCTGGAGCATTGTGCTGACAAGCGCCATGGAGCATTGTGATGATACGGTCATGGAACATTGTGATGACAAGAATTCTGGAGCATTGTGCTGACAAGGGCCATGGAGCATTGTGATGATACGGTCGTGGAACATTGTGATGACAAGAAATCTGGAGCATTGTGATGACAATGGCCATGGAGCATTGTGATGACACGGCCATGGAACATTGTGATGACAAGAATTTTGGAGCATTGTGATGACAGTGGCCATGGAGCATTGTGATGACACGGTCATGGAACATTGTGATGAGAAGAATTCTGGAGCATTGTGCTGACAAGGGCCATGGAACATTGTGATGACACGGTCATGGAACCTTGTGATGACAAGAATTGTGGAGCATTTTGATGACAAGGGCATGGAGCATTGTGATGACAGGTCCCACGGAGCTTTGTGATGAAAAGGGCAGGGTACATTGTGATGACAGGGTTCATGGAGCATTGTGATGAAAGGGGCCATGGAGCATTGAGATGAGAGCCGTTATGAGGCATGGTGATGACAGTGGTCATGGAGCATTGTGATGAAAGAGATCATGGAGCAATATGATAACAGGGGCCATGGAGCATTGTGATGACAGGGGTATTGGAGCATTGTGATGGAAGTAGACATGGATCATTGTGATGACATGTGTCCTGGAACACTGTGATGACACGGTTCGTCGAGTATTGTGATGACAAGGGTCATAGCGAATTGTGATGACAAGTGTCATGGGGCATTGTGATGACATTGATCATCTAGGAATTGTGATGAAAGGTATCGTGGAGCACTGTGATGACTGGGGGCATGAAGCACTGTGATGAAAATTGTCCTGGATTATTGTGATGACAGCAGTCATGGAGAATTGTGATGACAGGGATTATGCAGCATTGTGTTGACAAGGGTATGGACTATTGTGATGACAATGGTCATGGAGCAATGTGATGAAAGTATTCATGGAACATCGTGATGAAAAGTGCATGGGAGAATTGTGACGATAAAGGCCATGGAGTATTGTGATGACTAGTGTCATGGAGCATTTTAATGAAAGGTTTCATTGTGCACCATGATGACAAAGGGGATGGAGAATTGTGATGAAACTGGTCCTGGAGCATTGTGATAACAAAAGCCATGGAGCATTGTGATGACAGGCATCATGGAGCATTGTGAAGAAAGGGGCCATGGGGTATTTTAATGACACTAGAGAAATATGATGAAAATGGTCAGCGAGCATAGTGATTAAAGTGGTCATTGAAAATTGTGATGAAAAGCGACAGAGAGCATTGTGATGACAAAGGTCATGGAGAACTGTGATGACAAGGGTCATGTAGCATTCTGACGACACGGTCATGGAACATTGTGATGACAAGAATTCTGGAGCATTGTCATGACCAGGGCCTTGGAGCATTGTGATGACACGGTCATGGAACATTGTCATGAGAAGAATTCTGGAGCATTGTGCTGACAAGGGCCATGGAGCATTGTGATGACAGGGCCATGGAACATTGTGATGACAAGAATTCGGGAGCATTGTGATGACAATGGCCATGGAGCATTGTGATGACACGGTCATGGAACATGGTGATGACAAGAATTCTGGAGCATTATGATGAAAAGGGCCATGGAGCATTGTGATGACACGGCCATGGAACATTGTGATGACAAGAATTCTGGAGCATTGTGATGACAAGGGCCATGGAGCATTGTGATGACACGGTCATGGAACATTGTGATGAGAACAATTCTGGAGCATTGTGCTGACAAGGGCCATGGAGCATTGTGATGACACGGCCATGGAACATTGTGATGACAAGAATTATGGAGCATTGTGATGACAAGATTTCTGGAGCATTGTGGTGAAAGGGTATCGAGCATTGTGATTAAATTGACAAGGAACATTGTGCTGATATGGGCAGAGAACTCTGTGATGAGACAGGACATGGAGTATTGTGACGAAAACTGTCATGGAACATTGTGCTGACAGGGATCATGGAGCTCTTTGGTAAGAGAGGCCCTGGAGATTTGTGATGGCAGGCATCATGGGGCATTGTGTTGACCGCGGTCATGGAGCATTGTGATGAAAGCCGTCATGGAGCATTGTGATTACAGGGGCCTTGGAGAATTGTGAATTCAAAGGCTATGGAGCATTGAGATGACAGGTTTCATGGAGCACTGTGATGAATGTGATCTTGGATCATTGTGATGACAAGTGTCCTGGAACCTTGTGATGACATGGTTCATGGAGCATAGTGATGACAAGGACCATGGCAAATTGTGATGACATCTGTCATGGGGCATTGTGATGACAGTGGTCATCTAGATTTGCGATGAAAGGTATCATGGAGCACTGTGATAACAGGGGCCATGGGACATTGTGATGACAAAGGCCATGGAGCATTGTGATGACAAGTGTCATGGGGCATTTTGATGACATTGGCATGGAGCATTATGATGACAAGAGTTCTGGAGCATGTTGATGACAAGGGCATGGAGCATTGTGATGACAGGGCCCACGGAGCTTTGTGATGAAAAGGGCAGGGTACATTGTGATGACAGGGTTCATGGAGCATTGTGATGAAAGGGGCCATGGAGCATTGAGATGAGAGCCGTTATGAGGCATGGTGATGACAGTGGTCATGGAGCATTGTGATGAAAGAGATCATGGAGCAATATGATAACAGGGGCCATGGAGCATTGTGATGACAGGGGTATTGGAGCATTGTGATGGAAGTAGACATGATTCATTGTGATGACATGTGTCCTGGAACACTGTGATGACACGGTTCATCGAGTATTGTGATGACAAGGGTCATAGCGAATTGTGATGACAAGTGTCATGGGGCATTGTGATGACATTGATCATCTAGGAATTGTGATGAAAGGTATCGTGGAGCACTGTGATGACTGGGGCATGAAGCACTGTGATAAAAATTGTCCTGGATTATTGTGATGACAGCAGTCATGGAGAATTGTGATGACAGGGATTATGCAGCATTGTGTTGACAAGGGTATGGACTATTGTGATGACAATGGTCATGGAGCAATGTGATGAAAGTATTCATGGAACATCGTGATGTAAAGTGCATGGGAGCATTGTGACGATAAAGGCCATGGAGTATTGTGATGACTAGTGTCATGGAGCATTTTAATGAAAGGTTTCATTGTGCACCATGATGACAAAGGGGATGGAGAATTGTGATGAAACTGGTCCTGGAGCATTGTGATAACAAAAGCCATGGAGCATTGTGATGACAGGCATCATGGAAAATTGTGAAGAAAGGGGCCATGGGGTATTGTAATGACACTAGAGAAATATGATGAAAATGGTCAGCGAGCATAGTGATTAAAGTGGTCATTGAGAATTGTGATGAAAAGCGACATAGAGCATTGTGATGACAAAGGTCATGGAGAACTGTGATGACCAGGGTCATGTAGCATTGTGATGACACGGTCATGGAACATTTTGAAGACAAGAATTCTGGAGCATTGTGCTGACTAGGGCCATGGACCATTGTGATGACATGGTCATGGAACATTTTGATGACAATAATTCTGGAGCATTGTGATGACAAGGGCCATGGAGCATTGTGATGATACGGTCATGGAACATTGTGATGACAATAATTCTGGAGCATTATGATGACAAGGGCCATGGAGAATTGTGATGACACGGCCATGGAACATTGTGATGACAAGAATTCTGCAGCATTGCGATGACAAGGGCCATGGAGCATTGTGATGACACGGTCATGGAACATTGTGATGACAAGAATTCTGCAGCATTGGGATGAACAAGGGCCATGGAGCATTGTGATGATACGGTCATGGAACATTGTGATGGCAATAATTCTGGAGCATTATGATGACAAGGGCCATGGAGCATTGTGATGACAGGGCCATGGAACATTGTGATGACAAGAATTCTGGAGCATTCTGATGACAAAAGCGATGGAGCATTGTGATGGCACGGTCATGGAACATTGTGATGAGAAGTATTCTGGAGCATTGTCATGACAAGGGCCATGGAGCATTGTGATGACACGGTCATGGAACATTGTGATGACAAGAATTCTGGAGCATTCTGATGACAAAGGCGATGGAGCATTGTGATGACACGGACATGGAACATTGTGATGACAAGAATTCTACAGCATTGCGATGACAAGGGCCATGGAGCATTGTGATGACACGGTCATGGAACATTGTCATGAGAAGAATTCTGGAGCATTGTGCTAACAAGTTCCATGGAGCATTGTGATGACAGGCATCATGGAGCATTGTGAAGAAAGGGGCCATGGGGTATTGTAATGACACTAGAGAAATATGATGAAAATGGTCAGCGAGCATAGTGATTAAAGTGGTCATTGAGAATTGTGATGAAAAGCGACATAGAGCATTGTGATGACAAAGGTCATGGAGAACTGTGATGACCAGGGTCATGTAGCATTGTGATGACACGGTCATGGAACATTGTGATGACAAGAATTCTGGAGCATTGTGATGACAAGGGTCATGGAGCATTGTGATGACACGGACATGGAACATTGTGATGACAAGAATTCTACAGCATTGCGATGACAAGGGCCATGGAGCATTGTGATGACACGGTCATGGAACATTGTCATGAGAAGAATTCTGGAGCATTGTGCTGACAAGTTCCATGGAGCATTGTGATGACACGGCCATGGAACATTGTGATGACAAGAATTCTCGAGCACTGTGCTGACTAGGGCCATGGACCATTGTGATGACATGGTCATGGAACATTGTGATGACAATAATTCTGGAGCATTGTGATGACAAGGGTCATGGAGCATTCTGATGACACGGTCATGGAACATTGTGATGACAAGAATTCTGCAGCATTGCGATGACAAGGGCCATAGAGCATTGTGATGACACGGTCATGGAACATTGTGATGACAAGAATTCTGGAGCATTGTGCTGACAAGGGCCATGGAGCATTGTGATGATACTGTCATGGAACATTGTGATGAGAAGAATTCTGGAGCATTATGATGACAAGGGCCATGGAGCATTGTGATGACACGGCCATGGAACATTGTGATGACAAGAATACTGGAGCATTGTGCTGACAAGGGCCATGGAGCATTGTGATGACACGGTCATGGAACATTGTCATGAGAAGAATTCTGGAGCATTGTGCTAACAAGTTCCATGGAGCATTGTGATGACAGGCATCATGGAGCATTGTGAAGAAAGGGGCCATGGGGTATTGTAATGACACTAGAGAAATATGATGAAAATGGTCAGCGAGCATAGTGATTAAAGTGGTCATTGAGAATTGTGATGAAAAGCGACATAGAGCATTGTGATGACAATGGTCATGGAGAACTGTGATGACCAGGGTCATGTAGCATTGTGCTGACACGGTCATGGAACATTGTGATGACAAGAATTCTGGAGCATTGTGATGACAAGGGTCATGGAGCATTGTGATGACACGGACATGGAACATTGTGATGACAAGAATTCTACAGCATTGCGATGACAAGGGCCATGGAGCACTGTGATGACACGGTCATGGAACATTGTCATGAGAAGAATTCTGGAGCATTGTGCTGACAAGTTCCATGGAGCATTGTGATGACACGGCCATGGAACATTGTGATGACAAGAATTCTCGAGCACTGTGCTGACTAGGGCCATGGACCATTGTGATGACATGGTCATGGAACATTGTGATGACAATAATTCTGGAGCATTGTGATGACAAGGGTCATGGAGCATTCTGATGACACGGTCATGGAACATTGTGATGACAAGAATTCTGCAGCATTGCGATGACAAGGGCCATAGAGCATTGTGATGACACGGTCATGGAACAATGTGATGACAAGAATTCTGGAGCATTGTGCTGACAAGGGCCATGGAGCATTGTGATGATACGGTCATGGAACATTGTGATGAGAAGAATTCTGGAGCATTATGATGACAAGGGCCATGGAGCATTGTGATGACACGGCCATGGAACATTGTGATGACAAGAATACTGGAGCATTGTGCTGACAAGGGCCATGGAGCATTGTGATGACACGGTCATGGAACATTGTGATGACAAGAATTCTGGAGCATTCTGATGACAAAGGCGATGGAGAATTGTGATGACACGGTCATGGAACATTGTGATGACAAGAAATCTGGAGCATTGTGATGACAATGGCCATGGAGCATTGTGATGACATGGCCATGGAACATTGTGATGACAAGAATTCTGGAGCATTGTGATGACAGTGGCCATGGAGCATTGTGATGACACCGTCATGGAACATTGTGATGAGAAGAATTCTGGAGCATTGTCATGACAAGGGCCATGGAGCATTGTGATGATACGGTCATGGACCATTGTGATGACAAGAATTCTGGAGCATTATGATGACAAGGGCCATGGAGCATTGTGATGACACGGCCATGGAACATTGTGATGACAAGTATTCTGGAGCATTGTGATGACAATGGCAATGGAGCATTGTGATGACACGGTCATGGAACATTGTGATGAGAATAATTCTGGAGCATTGTCATGACAAGGGCCATGGAGCATTGTGATGACACGGTCATGGAAAATTGTGATGCCAAGAATTCTGGAGCATTATGATGACAAGGGCCATGGAGCATTGTGATGACACGGCCATGGAACATTGTGATGACAAGAATTCTGGAGCATTGTGCTGACAAGGGCCATGGAGCATTGTGATGACACGGTCATGGAACATTGTGATGACAAGAATTCTGGAGCATTCTGATGACAAAGTCGATGGAGCATTGTGATGTCACGGTCATGGAACATAGTGATGACAAGAAATCTGGAGCATTGTGATGACAATGGCCATGGAGCATTGTGATGACACGGCCATGGAACATTGTGATGACAAGAATTCTGGAGCATTGTGATGACAGTGGCCATGGAGCATTGTGATGACACGGTCATGGAACATTGTGATGAGAAGAATTCTGGAGCATTGTCATGACAAGGGCCATGGAGCATTTTGATGATACGGTCATGGAACTTTGTGATGACAAGAATTCTGGAGCATTATGATGACAAGGGCCATGGAGCATTGTGATGACACGGCCATGGAACATTGTGATGACAAGTATTCTGGAGCATTGTGATGACAATGGCCATGGAGCATTGTGATGACACGGTCATGGAACATTGTGATGAGAATAATTCTGGAGCATTGTCATGACAAGGGCCATGGAGCATTGTGATGACACGGTCATGGAAAATTGTGATGACAAGAATTCTGGAGCATTATGATGACAAGGGCCATGGAGCATTGTGATGACACGGCCATGGAACATTGTGATGACAAAAATTCTGGAGCATTGTGCTGACAAGGGCCATGGAGCATTGTGATGACACGGTCAAGGAACATTGTGATGACAAGAATTCTGGAGCATTCTGATGACAAAGACGATGGAGCATTGTGATGACACGGTCATGGAACATTGTGATGACAAGAAATCTGGAGCATTGTGATGACAATGGCCATGGAGCATTGTGATGACACGGCCATGGAACATTGTGATGACAAGAATTCTGGAGCATTGTGATGACAGTGGCCATGGAGCATTGTGATGATACGATCATGGAACATTGTGATGAGAAGAATTCTGGATCATTATGATGACAAGGGCCATGGAGCATTGTGATGACACGGCCATGGAACATTGTGATGACAATAATTCTGGAGCATTGTGATGACAATGGCCATGGAGCATTGTGATGACACGGTCATGGAACATTGTGATGAGAAGAATTCTGGAGCATTGTCATGACAAGGGCCATGGAGCATTGTGATGACACGGTCATGGAACATTGTGATGACAAGAATTCTGGAGCATTGTGCTGATGACGGCCATGGAGCATTGTGATGACACTGTCAAGGAACATTGCGATGAAAAAGATTTCTGGAGCATTGTGATGAAAGGGCATGGAGCATTGTGATTAATGGTGACAAGGAACATTGTGATGATATGGGCAGAGAACTCTGTGATGACAGTGGTCTTGCAGTATTGTGACGAAAATTGTCATGGAACATACTGCTGACAGCGATCATGGAGCTTTTTGGTAAGAGAGGCTATGGAGATTTGTGATGTCAGGCGTCATGGGGCATTGTGTTGAGAGCGGTCTTGGAGCATTGTGATGAAAAGAGTCATGGAGCACTGTGATTACAGGGGCCATGGAGCATTGTGAATACAAAGGCTATGGAGCATTGAGATGACAGGGTTCATGGAGCACTGTGATGAATGTGATCTTGGATCATTGTGATGACAAGTGTCCTGGCACCTTGTGATAACACGGTTCATGGAGCATTGTGATGACACGGACCATGGCGAATTGTGATGACATCTGTCATGGGGCATTGTGAAGACAGTGGTCATGTAGATTTGCGATGAAAGGTATCATGGAGCACTGTGATGACAGGGGCCATGGAACATTGTGATGACAAAGGCCATGGAGCATTGTGATGACAAGTGTCATGGGGCATTTTGATGACATTGGCATGGAGCATTATGATGCCAAGAGTTCTGGAGCATGTTGATGACAAAGGCATGGAGCATTGTGATGACAGGGCCCACGGAGCTTTGTGATGAAAAGGGCAGGGTACATTGTGATGACAGGGTTCATGGAGCATTGTGATGAAAGGGGCCATGGAGCATTGAGATGAGAGCCGTTATGAGGCATGGTGATGACAGTGGTCATGGAGCATTGTGATGAAAGAGATCATGGAGCAATATGATAACAGGGGCCATGGAGCATTGTGATGACAGGCGTATTGGAGCATTGTGATGGAAGTAGACATGGATCATTGTGATGACATGGGTCCTGGAACACTGTGATGACACGGTTCATCGAGTATTGTGATGACAAGGGTCATAGCGAATTGTGATGACAAGTGTCATGGGGCATTGTGATGACATTGATCATCTAGGAATTGTGATGAAAGGTATCGTGGAGCACTGTGATGACTGGGGGCATGAAGCACTGTGATGAAAATTGTCCTGGATTATTGTGATGACAGCAGTCATGGAGAATTGTGATGACAGGGATTATGCAGCATTGTGTTGACAAGGGTATGGACTATTGTGATGACAATGGTCATGGAGCAATGTGATCAAAGTATTCATGGAACATCGTGATGAAAAGTGCATGGGAGCATTGTGACGATAAAGGCCATGGAGTATTGTGATGACTAGTGTCATGGAGCATTTTAATGAAAGGTTTCATTGTGCACCATGATGACAAAGGGGATGGAGAATTGTGATGAAACTGGTCCTGGAGCATTGTGATAACAAAAGCCATGGAGCATTGTGATGACAGGCATCATGGAGCATTGTGAAGAAAGGGGCCATGGGGTATTTTAATGACACTAGAGAAATATGATGAAAATGGTCAGCGAGCATAGTGATTAAAGTGGTCATTGAGAATTGTGATGAAAAGCGACATAGAGCATTGTGATGACAAAGGTCATGGAGAACTGTGATGACCAGGGTCATGTAGCATTGTGATGACACGGTCATGGAACATTGTGATGACAAGAATTATGGAGCATTGTGCTGATGACGGCCATGGAGCATTGTGATGACACAGTCAAGGAACATTGAGATGAAAAAGATTTCTTGAGCATTGTGATGAAAGGGCATGGAGCATTGTGATTAAAGGTGACAAGGAACATTGTGATGATATGGGCAGAGAACTCTGTGATGACAGTGGTCATGCAGTATTGTGACGAAAAGTGTCATGGAACATTCTGCTGACAGCGATCATGGAGCTTTTTGGTAAGAGAGGCTATGGAGATTTGTGATGTCAGGCGTCATGGGGCATTGTGTTGAAAGCGGTCTTGGAGCATTGTGATGAAAAGGGTCAAGGAGCACTGTGATTACAGGGGCCATGGAGCATTGTGAATACAAAGGCTATGGAGCATTGAGATGACAGGGTTCATGGAGCACTGTGATGACTGTGATCTTGGATCATTGTGATGACAAGTGTCCTGGAACCTTGTGATGACATGGTTCATGGAGCATTGTGATGACAAGGACCATGGCGAATTGTGATGACATCTGTCATGGGGCATTGTGATGACAGTGCTCATCTAGATTTGCGATGAAAGGTATCATGGAGCACTGTGATGACAGGGGCCATGGAACATTGTGATGACAAAGCCCATGGAGCATTGTGATGACAAGTGTCATGGGGCATTTTGATGACATTGGCATGGAGCCTTATGATGACAAGAGTTCTGGAGCATTTTGATGACCAGGGCATGGATCATTGTGATGACAGGGCCCACGGAGCTTTGTGATAAAAAGGGCAGGGTACATTGTGATGACAGGGTTCATGGAGCATTGTGATGAAAGGGGCCTTGGAGCATTGAGATGAGAGCCGTTATGAGGCATGGTGATGACAGTGGTCATGGAGCATTGTGATGAAAGAGATCATGGAGCAATATGATAACAGGGGCCATGGAGCATTGTGATGATACGGTCATGGAACATTGTGATGAGCAGAATTCCGGAGCATTATGATGACAAGGGCCATGGAGCATTGTGATGACACGGCCATGGAACATTGTGATGACATGAATTCGGGAGCATTGTGCTGACAAGGGCCATGGATCATTGTGATGACACGGCCATGGAACATTGTGATGACAAGAATTCTGGAGCATTCTTATGACAAAGGCGATGGAGCATTGTGATGACTCGGTCATGGAACATTGTGATGACAAGAAATCTGGAGCATTATGATGACAAGGGCCATGGAGCATTGTGATGACACGGTCATGGAACATTGTGATGACAAGAATTCTGGAGCATTGTGATGACAAGGGCCATGGAGCATTGTGATGACACAGTCATGGAACATTGTGATGAGAAGAATTGTGGAGCATTGTGCTGACAAGCGCCATGGAGCATTGTGATGATACGGTCATGGAACATTGTGATGACAAGAATTCTGGAGCATTATGATGACAAGGGCAATGGAGCATTGTGATGACACGGCCATGGAACATTGTGATGACAAGAATTCTGGAGCATTGTGATGACAATGGCCATGGAGCATTGTGATGACACGGTCATGGAACATTGTGATGAGAAGAATTCTGGAGCATTGTCATGACAAGGGCCATGGAGCATTGTGATGACACGGCCATGGAACATTGTGATGACAAGAATTCTGTAGAATTGTGATGACAAGGTTCATGGAGAATTGTGATGACACGGCCATGGAACATTGTGATGACAAGAATTCTGGAGCATTCTGATGACAATGGCCATGGAGCATTGTGATGACACAGTCAAGGAACTTTGCGATGAAAAAGATTTCTGGAGCATTGTGATGAAAGGGCATGGAGCATTGTGATTAAAGGTGACAAGGAACATTGTTATGATATGGGCAGAGAACTCTGTGATGACAGTGGTCTTGCAGTATTGTGACGAAAAGTGTCATGGAACATTCTGCTGACAGCGATCATGGAGCTTTTTGGTAAGAGAGGCTATGGAGATTTGTGATGTCAGGCGTCATGGGGCATTGTGTTGAGAGCGGTCTTGGAGCATTGTGATGAAAAGGGTCATGGAGCACTGTGATTACAGGGGCCATGGAGCATTGTGAATACAAATGCTATGGAGCATTGAGATGACAGGGTTCATGGAGCACTGTGATGAATGTGATCTTGGATCATTGTGATGACAAGTGTCCTGGAACCTTGTGATGACACGGTTCATGGAGTATTGTGATGACAAGGACCATGGCGAATTGTGATGACATCTGTCATGGGGCATTGTGATGACAGTGGTCATCTAGATTTGCGATGAAAGGTATCATGGAGCACTGTGATGACAGGGGCCATGGAACATTGTGATGACAAAGGCCATGGAGCATTGTGATGACAAGTGTCATGGGGCATTTTGATGACATTGGCATGGAGCATTATGATGACAAGAGTTCTGGAGCATTTTGATGACAAGGGCATGGAGCATTGTGATGACAGGGCCCACGGAGCTTTGTGATGAAAAGGGCAGGGTACATTGTGATGACAGGGTTCATGGAGCATTGTGATGAAAGGGGCCATGGAGCATTGAGATGAGAGCCGTTATGAGGCATGGTGATGACAGTGGTCATGGAGCATTGTGATGAAAGAGATCATGGAGCAATATGATAACAGGGGCCATGGAGCATTGTGATGACAGGGGTATTGGAGCATTGTGATGGAAGTAGACATGGATCATTGTGATGACATGTGTCCTGGAACACTGTGATGACACGGTTCATCGAGTATTGTGATGACAAGGGTCATAGCGAATTGTGATGACAAGTGTCATGGGGCATTGTGATGACATTGATCATCTAGGAATTGTGATGAAAGGTATCGTGGAGCACTGTGATGACTGGGGGCATGAAGCACTGTGATGAAAATTGTCCTGGATTATTGTGATGACAGCAGTCATGGCGAATTGTGATGACAGGGATTAGGCAGCATTATGTTGACAAGGGTATGGACTATTGTGATGACTAGTGTCATGGAGCAATGTGATGAAAGTATTCATGGAACATCGTGATGAAAAGTGCATGGGAGCATTGTGACGTTAAAGTCCATGGAGTATTGTGATGACTAGTGTCATGGAGCATTTTAATGAAAGGTTTCATTGTGCACCATGATGACAAAGGGGATGGAGAATTGTGATGAAACTGGTCCTGGAGCATTGTGATAACAAAAGCCATGGAGCATTGTGATGACAGGCATCATGGAGCATTGTGAAGAAAGGGGCCATGGGGTATTGTAATGACACTAGAGAAATATGATGAAAATGGTCAGCGAGCATAATGATTAAAGTGGTCATTGAGAATTGTGATGAAAAGCGACATAGAGCATTGTGATGACAAAGGTCATGGAGAACTGTGATGACCAGTCTCATGGAGCATTGTGATGACACGGTCATGGAACATTGTGATGACAAGAATTCTGGAGCATTGTGTTGAAAAGGGCCATGGACCATTGTGATGACATGGTCATGGAACATTGTGATGACAATAATTCTGGAGCATTGTGATGACAAGGGTCATGGAGCATTGTGATGACACGGCAATGGAACATTGTGATGACAAGAATTCTGGAGCATTGTGATGACAATGGCCATGGAGCATTGTGATGACACGGTCATGGAACATTGCGATGAGAAGAATTCTGGAGCATTGTCATGACAAGGGCCATGGAGCATTGTGATGACACGGCCATGGAACATTGTGATGACAAGAATTATGTAGAATTGTGATGACAATGTTCTTGGAGAATTGTGATGACACGGCCATGGAACATTGTGATGACAAGAATTCTGGAGCATTGTGATGACAATGGCCATGGAGCATTGTGATGACACAGTCAAGGAACATTGCGATGAAAAAGATTTCTGGAGCATTGTGATGAAAGGGCATGGAGCATTGTGATTAAAGGTGACAAGGAACATTGTGATGATATGGGCAGAGAACTCTGTGATGACAGTGGTCTTGCAGTATTGTGACGAAAAGTGTCATGGAACATTCTGCTGACAGCGAGCATGGAGCATTTTGGTAAGAGAGGCTATGGAGATTTGTGATGTCAGGCGTCATGGGGCATTGTGTTGAGAGCGGTCTTGGAGCTTTGTGATGAGAGGGTCATGGATCACTGTGATTACAGGGGCCATGGAGCATTGTGAATACAAATGCTATGGAGCATTGAGATGACAGGGTTCATGGAGCACTGTGATGAATGTGATCTTGGATCATTGTGATGACAAGTGTCCTGGAACCTTGTGATGACACGGTTCATGGAGCATTGTGATGACAAGGACCATGGCGAATTGTGATGACATCTGTCATGGGGCATTGTGATGACAGTGGTCATCTAGATTTGCGATGAAAGGTATCATGGAGCACTGTGATGACAGGGGCCATGGAACATTGTGATGACAAAGGCCATGGAGCATTGTGATGACAAGTGTCTTGGGGCATTTTGATGACATTGGCATGGAGCATTTTGATGACAAGAGTTCTGGAGCATTTTGATGACAAGGGCATGGAGCATTGTGATGACAGGGCCCACGGAGCTTTGTGATGAAAAGGGCAGGGTACATTGTGATGACAGGGTTCATGGAGCATTGTGATGAAAGGGGCCATGGAGCATTGAGATGAGAGCCGTTATGAGGCATGGTGATGACAGTGGTCATGGAGCATTGTGATGAAAGAGATCATGGAGCAATATGATAACAGGAGCCATGGAGCATTGTGATGACAGGGGTATTGGAGCATTGTGATGGAAGTAGACATGGATCATTGTGATGACATGTGTCCTGGAACACTGTGATGACACGGTTCATCGAGTATTGTGATGACAAGGATCATAGCGAATTGTGATGACAAGTGTCATGGGGCATTGTGTGACATTGATCATCTAGGAATTGTGATGAAAGGTATCATGGAGCACTGTGATGAAAATTGTCCTGGATTATTGTGATGACAGCAGTCATGGAGAATTGTGATGACAGGGTTTATGCAGCATTGTGTTGACAAGTGTATGGACTATTGTGATGACAATGGTCATGGAGCAATGTGATGAAAGTATTCATGGAACATCGTGATGAAAAGTGCATGGGAGCATTGTGACGATAAAGGCCATGGAGTATTGTGATGACTAGTGTCATGGAGCATTTTAATGAAAGGTTTCATTGTGCACCATGATGACAAAGGGGATGGAGAATTGTGATGAAACTGGTCCGGGAGCATTGTGATAACAAAAGCCATGGAGCATTGTGATGACAGGCATCATGGAGCATTGTGAAGAAAGGGGCCATGGGGTATTGTAATGACACTAGAGAAATATGATGAAAATGGTCAGCGAGCATAGTGATTAAAGTGGTCATTGAGAATTGTGATAAAAAGTGACATAGAGCATTGTGATGACAAAGGTCATGGAGAACTGTGATGACCAGGATCATGTAGCATTGTGATGACACGGTCTTGGAACATTGTGATGACAAGAATTCTGGAGCATTGTGCTGACAAGGGCCATGGAGCATTGTGTTGACACGGTCATGGAATATTGTGATGACAAGAATTCTGGAGCATTGTGCTGACTAGGGCCATGGACCATTGTGATGACATGGTCATGGAACATTGGGATGACAATAATTCTGGAGCATTGTGATGACAAGGGTCATGGAGCATTGTGATGACACGGTCATGGAACATTTTGATGACAAGAATTCTGCAGCATTGCGATGACAATGGCCATGGAGCATTGTGATGACACGGTCATGGAACATTGTCATGAGAAGAATTCTAGAGCATTGTTCTGACAAGGGCCATGGAGCATTGTGATGATACGGTCATGGAACATTGTGATGACAAGAATTCTGGAGCATTGTGCTGACTAGTGCCATGGACCATTGTGATGACATGGTCATGGAACATTGTGATGAAAAGAATTCTGGAGCATTGTGATGATAATGGCCATGGAGCATTGTGATGACACGGCCATGGAACATTTTGATGACAAGAATTCTGGAGCATTCTGATGACAAATGCGATGGAGCATTGTGATGACACGGTCATGGAACATTGTGATGACAAGAATTCTGGAGCATTCTGATGACAAGCGCCATAGAGCATTGTGATGACACGTTCATGGAAGATAGTAATGACAAGAATTCTGGAGCAGTATGATGACAAGGGCCATGGAGCATTGTGATGACACGGTCATGGAACATTGTGATGACAAGAATTCTGGAGCATTGTGCTGACAAGGGCCATGGAGCATTGTGATGATACGGTCATGGAACATTGTGATGACAAGAATTCTGGAGCATTATGATGACAAGGGCCATGGAGCATTGTGATGATACGGTCATGGAACATTGTGATGACAAGAATTCTGGAGCATTATGATGACAATGGCCATGGAGCATTGTGATGACACGGTCCAGGAACATTGTGATGAGAAGTATTCTGGAGCTTTGTCATGACAAGGGCCATGGAGCATTGTGATGACACGGCCATGGAACATTGTGATGACAAGAATTCTGGAGCATTGTGATGACAAGGGCCATGGAGCATTGTGATGACACGGTCATGGAGCATTGTGATGACAGGAATTCTGGAGCATTGTGCTGAAAAGGGCCATGGAGCATTGTAATGACACGGTCATGGAACAATGTGATGAGAACAATTCCGGAGCATTGTGATGACAAGGGCCATGGAGCATTGTGATGACACGGTCATGGAACATTGTGATGACAACAATCCTGGAGCATTGTGCTGATGACGGCCATGGAGCATTGTGATGACACAGTCAAGGAACATTGCGATGAAAAAGATTTCTGGAGCATTGTGATGAAAGGGCATGGAGCATTGTGATTAAAGGTGACAAGGAACATTGTGATGATATGGGCAGAGAACTCTGTGATGACAGTGGTCTTGCAGTATTGTGACGAAAAATGTCATGGAACATTCTGCTGACAGCGATCATGGAGCTTTTTGTTAAGAGAGGCTATGGAGATTTGTGATGTCAGGCGTCATGGGGCATTGTGTTGAGAGCGGTCTTGGAGCATTCTGATGAAAAGGGTCATGGATCACTGTGATTACAGGGGCCATGGAGCATTGTGAATACAAAGGGTATGGAGCATTGAGATGACAGGGTTCATGGAGCACTGTGATGAATGTGATCTTGGATCATTGTGATGACAAGTGTCCTGGAACCTTGTGATGACACGGTTCATGGAGCATTGTGATGACAAGGACCATGGAAAATTGTGATGACATCTGTCATGGGGCATTGTGATGACAGTGGTCATCTAGATTTGCGATGATAGGTATCATGGAGCACTGTGATGACAGGGGCCATGGAACATTGTGATGAGAAGAATTCTGGAGCATTGTCATGACAAGGGCCATGGAGCATTGTGATGACACGGTCATGGAACATTGTGATGACAAGAATTCTGGAGCATTGTCATGACAAGAGCCATGGAGCATTGTGATGACACGGCCATGGAACATTGTGATGACAAGAATTCTGGAGAATTGTGATGACAAGTTTCATGGAGAATTGTGATGACACGGCCATGGAACATTGTGATGACAAGAATTCTGGAGAATTGTGATGACAAGGTTCATGGAGAATTGTGATGATACGGCCATGGAGCATTGTGATGACAAGAATTCTGGAGCATTTTGCTGACAATGGCCATGGAGCATTGTGATGACACGGTCATGGAACATTGTGATGACAAGAATTCTGGAGCATTCTGATGACAAAGGCGATGGAGCATTGTGATGACACGGTCATGGAACATTGTGATGACAAGAATTCTGGAGCATTCTGATGACAAGCGCCATAGAGCATTGTGATGACACGTTCATGGAAGATAGTAATGACAAGAATTCTGGAGCATTGTGATGACAATGGCCATGGAGCATTGTGGTGACACGGCCATGGAACATTGTGATGACAAGAATTCTGGAGCATTGTGATGACAATGGCCATGGAGCATTGTGATGACACGGTCATGGAACATTGTGATGATAGGAATTCTGGAGCAATGTGCTGAAAAGGGCCATAGAGCATTGTGATTACACGGTCATGGAACAATGTGATGACAAGAATTCTGGAGCATTGTGCTGATGACGGCCATGGAGCATTGTGATGACACAGTCAAGGAACATTGCGATGAAAAAGATTTCTGGAGCATTGTGATGAAAGGGCATGGAGCATTGTGATTAAAGGTGACAAGGAACATTGTGATGATATGGGCAGAGAACTCTGTGATGACAGTGGTCTTGCAGTATTGTGACGAAAAATGTCATGGAACATTCTGCTGACAGCGATCATGGAGCTTTTTGTTAAGAGAGGCTATGGAGATTTGTGATGTCAGGCGTCATGGGGCATTGTGTTGAGAGCGGTCTTGGAGCATTGTGATGAAAAGGGTCATGGATCACTGTGATTACAGGGGCCATGGAGCATTGTGAATACAAAGGGTATGGAGCATTGAGATGACAGGGTTCATGGAGCACTGTGATGAATGTGATCTTGGATCATTGTGATGACAAGTGTCCTGGAACCTTGTGATGACACGGTTCATGGAGCATTGTGATGACAAGGACCATGGCAAATTGTGATGACATCTGACATGGGGCATTGTGATGACAGTGGTCATCTAGATTTGCGATGATAGGTATCATGGAGCACTGTGATGACAGGGGCCATGGAACATTGTGATGAGAAGAATTCTGGAGCATTGTCATTACAAGGGCCACGGAGCATTGTGATGACACGGTCATGGAACATTGTGATGACAAGAATTCTGGAGCATTCTGATGACAAGCGCCATAGAGCATTGTGATGACACGTTCATGGAAGATAGTAATGACAAGAATTCTGGAGCAGTATGATGACAAGGGCCATGGAGCATTGTGATGACACGGTCATGGAACATTGTGATGACAAGAATTCTGGAGCATTATGATGACAAGGGCCATGGAGCATTGTGATGACACGGCCATGGAACATTGTGATGACAAGAATTCTGGAGCATTGTGATGACAATGGCCATGGAGCATTGTGATGACACGGTCATGGAACATTGTGATGAGAATAATTCTGGAGCATTGTCATGACAAGAGCCATGGAGCATTGTGATGACACGGCCATGGAACATTGTGATGACAAGAATTCTGGAGAATTGTGATGACAAGGTTCATGGAGAATTGTTATGACACGGCCATGGAACATTGTGATGACAAGAATTCTGGAGCATTCTGATGACAATGGCCATGGAGCATTGTGATGACACGGTCATGGAACATTGTGATGACAAGAATTCTGGAGCATTCTGATGACAAAGGCGAAGGAGCATTGTGATGACACGGTCATGGAACATTGTGATGACAAGAATTCTGGAGCATTCTGATGACAAGCGCCATACAGCATTGTGATGACACGTTCATGGAAGATAGTAATGACAAGAATTCTGGAGCAGTATGATGACAAGGGCCATGGAGCATTGTGATGACACGGTCATGGAACATTGTGATGACAAGAATTCTGGAACATTATGATGACAAGGGCCATGGAGCATTGTGATGACACGGCCATGGAACATTGTGATGACAAGAATTCTGGAGCATTGTGATGACAATGGCCATGGAGCATTGTGATGACACGGTCATGGAACATTGTGATGAGAATAATTCTGGAGCATTGTCATGACAAGGGCCATGGAGCATTGTGATGACACGGCCATGGAACATTGTGATGACAAGAATTCTGGAGCATTTTGCTGACAATGGCCATGGAGCATTGTGATGACACCGTCATGGAACATTGTGATGACAAGAATTCTGGAGCATTCTGATGACAAAGGCGATGGAGCATTGTGATGACACGGTCATGGAACATTGTGATGACAAGAATTCTGGAGCATTCTGATGACAAGCGCCATAGAGCATTGTGATGACACGTTCATGGAAGATAGTAATGACAAGAATTCTGGAGCATTGTGATGACAAGGGCCATGGAGCATTGTGATGACACAGTCATGGAACATTGTGATGAGAAGAATTCTGGAGCATTGTGCTGACAAGCGCCATGGAGCATTGTGATGATACGGTCATGGAACATTGTGATGACAAGAATTCTGGAGCATTATGATGACAAGGGCCATGGAACATTGTGATGACATGGCCATGGAACATTGTGATGACAAGAATTCTGGAGCATTGTGCTGAAAAGGGCCATGGACCATTGTGATGACATGGTCATGGAACATTGTGATGACAATAATTCTGGAGCATTGTGATGACAAGGGTCATGGAGCATTGTGATGACACGGTCATGGAACATTGTGATGACAAGAATTCTGCAGCATTGCGATGACAATGGCCATGGAGCATTGTGATGACACGGTCATGGAACATTGTCATGAGAAGAATCCTGGAGCATTGTGCTGACAAGGGCCATGGAGTATTGTGATGATACGGTCATGGAACATTGTGATGATAAGAATTCTGGAGCATTATGATGACAAGGGCCATGGAGCATTGTGATGACACGGCCATGGAACATTGTGATGACAAGAATTCTGGAGCATTGTGATGACAATGGCCATGGAGCATTGTGATGACACGGTCATGGAACATTGTGATGAGAAGAATTCTGGAGCATTGTCATGACAAGGGCCATGGAGCATTGTGATGACACGGCCATGGAACATTGTGATGACAAGAATTCTGGAGCATTGTGATGACAAGGTTCATGGAGAATTGTCATGACACGGCCATGGAACATTGTGATGACAAGAATTCTGGAGCATTGTGATGACAATGGCCATGGAGCATTGTGATGACACGGCCATGGAACATTGTGATGACAAGAATTCTGGAGCATTGTGATGACAAGGGCCATGGAGCATTGTGATGACACGGTCATGGAACATTGTGATGACAGGAATTCTGGAGCATTGTGCTGAAAAGGGCCATGGAGCATTGTGATGACACGGTCATGGAACAATGTGATGAGAAGAATTCCGGAGCATTGTGATGACAAGGGCCATGGAGCATTGTGATGACACGGCCATGGAACATTGTGATGACAAGAATTCGGGAGCATTGTGATGACAATGGCCATGGAGCATTGTGATGACACGGTCATGGAACATGGTGATGACAAGAATTCTGGAGCATTATGATGAAAAGGGCCATGGAGCATTGTGATGACACGGCCATGGAACATTGTGATGACAAGAATTCTGGAGCATTGTGATGACAAGGGCCATGGAGCATTGTGATGACACGGTCATGGAACATTGTGATGAGAACAATTCTGGAGCATTGTGCTGACAAGGGCCATGGAGCATTGTGATGACACGGCCATGGAACATTGTGATGACAAGAATTATGGAGCATTGTGATGACAAGATTTCTGGAGCATTGTGGTGAAAGGGTATCGAGCATTGTGATTAAATTGACAAGGAACATTGTGCTGATATGGGCAGAGAACTCTGTGATGAGACAGGACATGGAGTATTGTGACGAAAACTGTCATGGAACATTGTGCTGACAGGGATCATGGAGCTCTTTGGTAAGAGAGGCCCTGGAGATTTGTGATGGCAGGCATCATGGGGCATTGTGTTGACCGCGGTCATGGAGCATTGTGATGAAAGCCGTCATGGAGCATTGTGATTACAGGGGCCTTGGAGAATTGTGAATTCAAAGGCTATGGAGCATTGAGATGACAGGTTTCATGGAGCACTGTGATGAATGTGATCTTGGATCATTGTGATGACAAGTGTCCTGGAACCTTGTGATGACATGGTTCATGGAGCATAGTGATGACAAGGACCATGGCAAATTGTGATGACATCTGTCATGGGGCATTGTGATGACAGTGGTCATCTAGATTTGCGATGAAAGGTATCATGGAGCACTGTGATAACAGGGGCCATGGGACATTGTGATGACAAAGGCCATGGAGCATTGTGATGACAAGTGTCATGGGGCATTTTGATGACATTGGCATGGAGCATTATGATGACAAGAGTTCTGGAGCATGTTGATGACAAGGGCATGGAGCATTGTGATGACAGGGCCCACGGAGCTTTGTGATGAAAAGGGCAGGGTACATTGTGATGACAGGGTTCATGGAGCATTGTGATGAGAGGGGCCATGGAGCATTGAGATGAGAGCCGTTATGAGGCATGGTGATGACAGTGGTCATGGAGCATTGTGATGAAAGAGATCATGGAGCAATATGATAACAGGGGCCATGGAGCATTGTGATGACAGGGGTATTGGAGCATTGTGATGGAAGTAGACATGATTCATTGTGATGACATGTGTCCTGGAACACTGTGATGACACGGTTCATCGAGTATTGTGATGACAAGGGTCATAGCGAATTGTGATGACAAGTGTCATGGGGCATTGTGATGACATTGATCATCTAGGAATTGTGATGAAAGGTATCGTGGAGCACTGTGATGACTGGGGCATGAAGCACTGTGATAAAAATTGTCCTGGATTATTGTGATGACAGCAGTCATGGAGAATTGTGATGACAGGGATTATGCAGCATTGTGTTGACAAGGGTATGGACTATTGTGATGACAATGGTCATGGAGCAATGTGATGAAAGTATTCATGGAACATCGTGATGTAAAGTGCATGGGAGCATTGTGACGATAAAGGCCATGGAGTATTGTGATGACTAGTGTCATGGAGCATTTTAATGAAAGGTTTCATTGTGCACCATGATGACAAAGGGGATGGAGAATTGTGATGAAACTGGTCCTGGAGCATTGTGATAACAAAAGCCATGGAGCATTGTGATGACAGGCATCATGGAAAATTGTGAAGAAAGGGGCCATGGGGTATTGTAATGACACTAGAGAAATATGATGAAAATGGTCAGCGAGCATAGTGATTAAAGTGGTCATGGAGAATTGTGATGAAAAGCGACATAGAGCATTGTGATGACAAAGGTCATGGAGAACTGTGATGACCAGGGTCATGTAGCATTGTGATGACACGGTCATGGAACATTTTGAAGACAAGAATTCTGGAGCATTGTGCTGACTAGGACCATGGACCATTGTGATGACATGGTCATGGAACATTTTGATGACAATAATTCTGGAGCATTGTGATGAAAGGGCCATGGAGCATTGTGATGATACGGTCATGGAACATTGTGATGACAATAATTCTGGAGCATTATGATGACAAGGGCCATGGAGAATTGTGATGACACGGCCATGGAACATTGTGATGACAAGAATTCTGCAGCATTGCGATGACAAGGGCCATGGAGCATTGTGATGACACGGTCATGGAACATTGTGATGACAAGAATTCTGCAGCATTGCGATGAACAAGGGCCATGGAGCATTGTGATGATACGGTCATGGAACATTGTGATGGCAATAATTCTGGAGCATTATGATGACAAGGGCCATGGAGCATTGTGATGACAGGGCCATGGAACATTGTGATGACAAGAATTCTGGAGCATTCTGATGACAAAAGCGATGGAGCATTGTGATGGCACGGTCATGGAACATTGTGATGAGAAGTATTCTGGAGCATTGTCATGACAAGGGCCATGGAGCATTGTGATGACACGGTCATGGAACATTGTGATGACAAGAATTCTGGAGCATTCTGATGACAAAGGCGATGGAGCATTGTGATGACACGGACATGGAACATTGTGATGACAAGAATTCTACAGCATTGCGATGACAAGGGCCATGGAGCATTGTGATGACACGGTCATGGAACATTGTCATGAGAAGAATTCTGGAGCATTGTGCTAACAAGTTCCATGGAGCATTGTGATGACAGGCATCATGGAGCATTGTGAAGAAAGGGGCCATGGGGTATTGTAATGACACTAGAGAAATATGATGAAAATGGTCAGCGAGCATAGTGATTAAAGTGTTCATTGAGAATTGTGATGAAAAGCGACATAGAGCATTGTGATGACAAAGGTCATGGAGAACTGTGATGACCAGGGTCATGTAGCATTGTGATGACACGGTCATGGAACATTGTGATGACAAGAATTCTGGAGCATTGTGATGACAAGGGTCATGGAGCATTGTGATGACACGGACATGGAACATTGTGATGACAAGAATTCTACAGCATTGCGATGACAAGGGCCATGGAGCATTGTGATGACACGGTCATGGAACATTGTCATGAGAAGAATTCTGGAGCATTGTGCTGACAAGTTCCATGGAGCATTGTGATGACACGGCCATGGAACATTGTGATGACAAGAATTCTCGAGCACTGTGCTGACTAGGGCCATGGACCATTGTGATGACATGGTCATGGAACATTGTGATGACAATAATTCTGGAGCATTGTGATGACAAGGGTCATGGAGCATTCTGATGACACGGTCATGGAACATTGTGATGACAAGAATTCTGCAGCATTGCGATGACAAGGGCCATAGAGCATTGTGATGACACGGTCATGGAACATTGTGATGACAAGAATTCTGGAGCATTATGATGACAAGGGCCATGGAGCATTGTGATGACACGGCCATGGAACATTGTGATGACAAGAATTCTGGAGCATTGTGATGAAAATGGCCATGGAGCATTGTAATGACAAGGTCATGGAACATTGTGATGAGAAGAATTCTGGAGCATTGTCATGACAAGGACCATGGAGCATTGTGATGACACGGTCATGGAACATTGTGATGACAAGAATTCTGGAGCATTGTCATGACAAGAGCCATGGAGCATTGTGATGACACGGCCATGGAACATTGTGATGACAAGAATTCTGGAGAATTGTGATGACAAGTTTCATGGAGAATTGTGATGACACGGCCATGGAACATTGTGATGACAAGAATTCTGGAGAATTGTGATGACAAGGTTCATGGAGAATTGTGATGATACGGCCATGGAGCATTGTGATGACAAGAATTCTGGAGCATTTTGCTGACAATGGCCATGGAGCATTGTGATGACACGGTCATGGAACATTGTGATGACAAGAATTCTGGAGCATTCTGATGACAAAGGCGATGGAGCATTGTGATGACACGGTCATGGAACATTGTGATGACAAGAATTCTGGAGCATTCTGATGACAAGCGCCATAGAGCATTGTGATGACACGTTCATGGAAGATAGTAATGACAAGAATTCTGGAGCAGTATGATGACAAGGGCCATGGAGCATTGTGATGACACGGTCATGGAACATTGTGATGACAAGAATTCTGGAGCATTATGATGACAAGGGCCATGGAGCATTGTGATGACACGGCCATGGAACATTGTGATGACAAGAATTCTGGAGCATTGTGATGAAAATGGCCATGGAGGATTGTGATGACACGGTCATGGAACATTGTGATGAGAATAATTCTGGAGCATTGTCATGACAAGAGCCATGGAGCATTGTGATGACACGGCCATGGAACATTGTGATGACAAGAATTCTGGAGAATTGTGATGACAAGGTTCATGGAGAATTGTGATGACACGGCCATGGAACATTGTGATGACAAGAATTCAGGAGCATTTTGCTGACAATGGCCATGGAGCATTGTGATGACACGGTCATGGAACATTTTGATGACAAGAATTCTGGAGCATTCTGATGACAAATGCGATGGAGCATTGTGATGACACGGTCATGGAACATTGTGATGACAAGAATTCTGGAGCATTCTGATGACAAGCGCCATAGAGCATTGTGATGACACGTTCATGGAAGATAGTAATGACAAGAATTCTGGAGCAGTATGATGACAAGGGCCATGGAGCATTGTGATGACACGGTCATGGAACATTGTGATGACAAGAATTCTGGAGCATTGTGCTGACAAGGGCCATGGAGCATTGTGATGATACGGTCATGGAACATTGTGATGACAAGAATTCTGGAGCATTATGATGACAAGGGCCATGGAGCATTGTGATGATACGGTCATGGAACATTGTGATGACAAGAATTCTGGAGCATTATGATGACAATGGCCATGGAGCATTGTGATGACACGGTCCAGGAACATTGTGATGAGAAGTATTCTGGAACTTTGTCATGACAAGGGCCATGGAGCATTGTGATGACATGGTCATGGAACATTGTGATGACAAGAATTCTGGAGCATTGTGATGACAAGGGCCATGGAGCATTGTGATGACACAGTCATGGAACATTGTGATGAGAAGAATTCTGGGGCATTGTGCTGACAAGCGCAATGGAGCATTGTGATGATACGGTCATGGAACATTGTGATGACAAGAATTCTGGAGCATTATGATGACAAGGTCCATGGAACATTGTGATGACACGGCCATGGAACATTGTGATGACAAGAATCCTGGAGCATTGTGCTGACAAGTGCCATGGATCATTGTGATGATATGGTCGTGGAACATTGTGATGACAATAATTCTGGAGCATTGTTATGAGAAGGGTCATGGAGCATTGTGATGACACGGTCATGGAACATTTTGATGACAAGTATTCTGCAGCATTGCGATGACAATGGCCATGGAGCATTGTGATGACACGGTCATGGAACATTGTCATGAGAAGAATTCTGGAGCATTGTGCTGACAAGGGCTATGGAGCATTGTGATGATACGGTCATGGAACATTGTGATGACAAGAATTCTGGAGCATTATGATGACAAGGGCCATGGAGCATTGTGATGACACGGCCATGGAACATTGTGATGACAAGAATTCTGGAGCATTGTGATGAAAATGGCCATGGAGCATTGTAATGACAAGGTCATGGAACATTGTGATGAGAAGAATTCTGGAGCATTGTCATGACAAGGACCATGGAGCATTGTGATGACACGGCCATGGAACATTGTGATGACAAGAATTCTGTAGAATTGTGATGACAAGGTTCATGGAGAATTGTCATGACACGGCCATGGAACATTGTGATGACAAGAATTCTGGAGCATTGTGATGACAATGGCCATGGAGCATTGTGGTGACACGGCCATGGAACATTGTGATGACAAGAATTCTGGAGCATTGTGATGACAATGGCCATGGAGCATTGTGATGACACGGTCATGGAACATTGTGATGATAGGAATTCTGGAGCAATGTGCTGAAAAGGGCCATAGAGCATTGTGATTACACGGTCATGGAACAATGTGATGACAAGAATTCTGGAGCATTGTGCTGATGACGGCCATGGAGCATTGTGATGACACAGTCAAGGAACATTGCGATGAAAAAGATTTCTGGAGCATTGTGATGAAAGGGCATGGAGCATTGTGATTAAAGGTGACAAGGAACATTGTGATGATATGGGCAGAGAACTCTGTGATGACAGTGGTCTTGCAGTATTGTGACGAAAAATGTCATGGAACATTCTGCTGACAGTGATCATGGAGCTTTTTGTTAAGAGAGGCTATGGAGATTTGTGATGTCAGGCGTCATGGGGCATTGTGTTGAGAGCGGTCTTGGAGCATTGTGATGAAAAGGGTCATGGATCACTGTGATTACAGGGGCCATGGAGCATTGTGAATACAAAGGGTATGGAGCATTGAGATGACAGGGTTCATGGAGCACTGTGATGAATGTGATCTTGGATCATTGTGATGACAAGTGTCCTGGAACCTTGTGATGACACGGTTCATGGAGCATTGTGATGACAAGGACCATGGCAAATTGTGATGACATCTGACATGGGGCATTGTGATGACAGTGGTCATGTAGATTTGCGATGATAGGTATCATGGAGCACTGTGATGACAGGGGCCATGGAACATTGTGATGAGAAGAATTCTGGAGCATTGTCATTACAAGGGCCACGGAGCATTGTGATGACACGGTCATGGAACATTGTGATGACAAGAATTCTGGAGCATTCTGATGACAAGCGCCATACAGCATTGTGATGACACGTTCATGGAAGATAGTAATGACAAGAATTCTGGAGCATTGTGATGACAAGGGCCATGGAGCATTGTGATGACACGGTCATGGAACATTGTGATGACAAGAATTCTGGAGCATTCTGATGACAAGCGCCATACAGCATTGTGATGACACGTTCATGGAAGATAGTAATGACAAGAATTCTGGAGCAGTATGATGACAAGGGCCATGGAGCATTTTGATGACACGGTCATGGAACATTGTGATGACAAGAATTCTGGAACATTATGATGACAAGGGCCATGGAGCATTGTGATGACACGGCCATGGAACATTGTGATGACAAGAATTCTGGAGCATTGTGATGACAATGGCCATGGAGCATTGTGATGACACGGTCATGGAACATTGTGATGAGAATAATTCTGGAGCATTGTCATGACAAGGGCCATGGAGCATTGTGATGACACGGCCATGGAACATTGTGATGACAAGAATTCTGGAGCATTTTGCTGACAATGGCCATGGAGCATTGTGATGACACGGTCATGGAACATTGTGATGACAAGAATTCTGGAGCATTCTGATGACAAAGGCGATGGAGCATTGTGATGACACGGTCATGGAACATTGTGATGACAAGAATTCTGGAGCATTCTGATGACAAGCGCCATAGAGCATTGTGATGACACGTTCATGGAAGATAGTAATGACAAGAATTCTGGAGCATTGTGATGACAAGGGCCATGGAGCATTGTGATGACACAGTCATGGAACATTGTGATGAGAAGAATTCTGGAGCATTGTGCTGACAAGCGCCATGGAGCATTGTGATGATACGGTCATGGAACATTGTGATGACAAGAATTCTGGAGCATTATGATGACAAGGGCCATGGAACATTGTGATGACATGGCCATGGAACATTGTGATGACAAGAATTCTGGAGCATTGTGCTGAAAAGGGCCATGGACCATTGTGATGACATGGTCATGGAACATTGTGATGACAATAATTCTGGAGCATTGTGATGACAAGGGTCATGGAGCATTGTGATGACACGGTCATGGAACATTGTGATGACAAGAATTCTGCAGCATTGCGATGACAATGGCCATGGAGCATTGTGATGACACGGTCATGGAACATTGTCATGAGAAGAATCCTGGAGCATTGTGCTGACAAGGGCCATGGAGTATTGTGATGATACGGTCATGGAACATTGTGATGATAAGAATTCTGGAGCATTATGATGACAAGGGCCATGGAGCATTGTGATGACACGGCCATGGAACATTGTGATGACAAGAATTCTGGAGCATTGTGATGACAATGGCCATGGAGCATTGTGATGACACGGTCATGGAACATTGTGATGAGAAGAATTCTGGAGCATTGTCATGACAAGGGCCATGGAGCATTGTGATGACACGGCCATGGAACATTGTGATGACAAGAATTCTGGAGCATTGTGATGACAAGGTTCATGGAGAATTGTCATGACACGGCCATGGAACATTGTGATGACAAGAATTCTGGAGCATTGTGATGACAATGGCCATGGAGCATTGTGATGACACGGCCATGGAACATTGTGATGACAAGAATTCTGGAGCATTGTGATGACAAGGGCCATGGAGCATTGTGATGACACGGTCATGGAACATTGTGATGACAGGAATTCTGGAGCATTGTGCTGAAAAGGGCCATGGAGCATTGTGATGACACGGTCATGGAACAATGTGATGAGAAGAATTCCGGAGCATTGTGATGACAAGGGCCATGGAGCATTGTGATGACACGGCCATGGAACATTGTGATGACAAGAATTCGGGAGCATTGTGATGACAATGGCCATGGAGCATTGTGATGACACGGTCATGGAACATGGTGATGACAAGAATTCTGGAGCATTATGATGAAAAGGGCCATGGAGCATTGTGATGACACGGCCATGGAACATTGTGATGACAAGAATTCTGGAGCATTGTGATGACAAGGGCCATGGAGCATTGTGATGACACGGTCATGGAACATTGTGATGAGAACAATTCTGGAGCATTGTGCTGACAAGGGCCATGGAGCATTGTGATGACACGGCCATGGAACATTGTGATGACAAGAATTATGGAGCATTGTGATGACAAGATTTCTGGAGCATTGTGGTGAAAGGGTATCGAGCATTGTGATTAAATTGACAAGGAACATTGTGCTGATATGGGCAGAGAACTCTGTGATGAGACAGGACATGGAGTATTGTGACGAAAACTGTCATGGAACATTGTGCTGACAGGGATCATGGAGCTCTTTGGTAAGAGAGGCCCTGGAGATTTGTGATGGCAGGCATCATGGGGCATTGTGTTGACCGCGGTCATGGAGCATTGTGATGAAAGCCGTCATGGAGCATTGTGATTACAGGGGCCTTGGAGAATTGTGAATTCAAAGGCTATGGAGCATTGAGATGACAGGTTTCATGGAGCACTGTGATGAATGTGATCTTGGATCATTGTGATGACAAGTGTCCTGGAACCTTGTGATGACATGGTTCATGGAGCATAGTGATGACAAGGACCATGGCAAATTGTGATGACATCTGTCATGGGGCATTGTGATGACAGTGGTCATCTAGATTTGCGATGAAAGGTATCATGGAGCACTGTGATAACAGGGGCCATGGGACATTGTGATGACAAAGGCCATGGAGCATTGTGATGACAAGTGTCATGGGGCATTTTGATGACATTGGCATGGAGCATTATGATGACAAGAGTTCTGGAGCATGTTGATGACAAGGGCATGGAGCATTGTGATGACAGGGCCCACGGAGCTTTGTGATGAAAAGGGCAGGGTACATTGTGATGACAGGGTTCATGGAGCATTGTGATGAAAGGGGCCATGGAGCATTGAGATGAGAGCCGTTATGAGGCATGGTGATGACAGTGGTCATGGAGCATTGTGATGAAAGAGATCATGGAGCAATATGATAACAGGGGCCATGGAGCATTGTGATGACAGGGGTATTGGAGCATTGTGATGGAAGTAGACATGATTCATTGTGATGACATGTGTCCTGGAACACTGTGATGACACGGTTCATCGAGTATTGTGATGACAAGGGTCATAGCGAATTGTGATGACAAGTGTCATGGGGCATTGTGATGACATTGATCATCTAGGAATTGTGATGAAAGGTATCGTGGAGCACTGTGATGACTGGGGCATGAAGCACTGTGATAAAAATTGTCCTGGATTATTGTGATGACAGCAGTCATGGAGAATTGTGATGACAGGGATTATGCAGCATTGTGTTGACAAGGGTATGGACTATTGTGATGACAATGGTCATGGAGCAATGTGATGAAAGTATTCATGGAACATCGTGATGTAAAGTGCATGGGAGCATTGTGACGATAAAGGCCATGGAGTATTGTGATGACTAGTGTCATGGAGCATTTTAATGAAAGGTTTCATTGTGCACCATGATGACAAAGGGGATGGAGAATTGTGATGAAACTGGTCCTGGAGCATTGTGATAACAAAAGCCATGGAGCATTGTGATGACAGGCATCATGGAAAATTGTGAAGAAAGGGGCCATGGGGTATTGTAATGACACTAGAGAAATATGATGAAAATGGTCAGCGAGCATAGTGATTAAAGTGGTCATTGAGAATTGTGATGAAAAGCGACATAGAGCATTGTGATGACAAAGGTCATGGAGAACTGTGATGACCAGGGTCATGTAGCATTGTGATGACACGGTCATGGAACATTTTGAAGACAAGAATTCTGGAGCATTGTGCTGACTAGGACCATGGACCATTGTGATGACATGGTCATGGAACATTTTGATGACAATAATTCTGGAGCATTGTGATGAAAGGGCCATGGAGCATTGTGATGATACGGTCATGGAACATTGTGATGACAATAATTCTGGAGCATTATGATGACAAGGGCCATGGAGAATTGTGATGACACGGCCATGGAACATTGTGATGACAAGAATTCTGCAGCATTGCGATGACAAGGGCCATGGAGCATTGTGATGACACGGTCATGGAACATTGTGATGACAAGAATTCTGCAGCATTGCGATGAACAAGGGCCATGGAGCATTGTGATGATACGGTCATGGAACATTGTGATGGCAATAATTCTGGAGCATTATGATGACATGGGCCATGGAGCATTGTGATGACAGGGCCATGGAACATTGTGATGACAAGAATTCTGGAGCATTCTGATGACAAAAGCGATGGAGCATTGTGATGGCACGGTCATGGAACATTGTGATGAGAAGTATTCTGGAGCATTGTCATGACAAGGGCCATGGAGCATTGTGATGACACGGTCATGGAACATTGTGATGACAAGAATTCTGGAGCATTCTGATGACAAAGGCGATGGAGCATTGTGATGACACGGACATGGAACATTGTGATGACAAGAATTCTACAGCATTGCGATGACAAGGGCCATGGAGCATTGTGATGACACGGTCATGGAACATTGTCATGAGAAGAATTCTGGAGCATTGTGCTAACAAGTTCCATGGAGCATTGTGATGACAGGCATCATGGAGCATTGTGAAGAAAGGGGCCATGGGGTATTGTAATGACACTAGAGAAATATGATGAAAATGGTCAGCGAGCATAGTGATTAAAGTGTTCATTGAGAATTGTGATGAAAAGCGACATAGAGCATTGTGATGACAAAGGTCATGGAGAACTGTGATGACCAGGGTCATGTAGCATTGTGATGACACGGTCATGGAACATTGTGATGACAAGAATTCTGGAGCATTGTGATGACAAGGGTCATGGAGCATTGTGATGACACGGACATGGAACATTGTGATGACAAGAATTCTACAGCATTGCGATGACAAGGGCCATGGAGCATTGTGATGACACGGTCATGGAACATTGTCATGAGAAGAATTCTGGAGCATTGTGCTGACAAGTTCCATGGAGCATTGTGATGACACGGCCATGGAACATTGTGATGACAAGAATTCTCGAGCACTGTGCTGACTAGGGCCATGGACCATTGTGATGACATGGTCATGGAACATTGTGATGACAATAATTCTGGAGCATTGTGATGACAAGGGTCATGGAGCATTCTGATGACACGGTCATGGAACATTGTGATGACAAGAATTCTGCAGCATTGCGATGACAAGGGCCATAGAGCATTGTGATGACACGGTCATGGAACATTGTGATGACAAGAATTCTGGAGCATTATGATGACAAGGGCCATGGAGCATTGTGATGACACGGCCATGGAACATTGTGATGACAAGAATTCTGGAGCATTGTGATGAAAATGGCCATGGAGCATTGTAATGACAAGGTCATGGAACATTGTGATGAGAAGAATTCTGGAGCATTGTCATGACAAGGACCATGGAGCATTGTGATGACACGGTCATGGAACATTGTGATGACAAGAATTCTGGAGCATTGTCATGACAAGAGCCATGGAGCATTGTGATGACACGGCCATGGAACATTGTGATGACAAGAATTCTGGAGAATTGTGATGACAAGTTTCATGGAGAATTGTGATGACACGGCCATGGAACATTGTGATGACAAGAATTCTGGAGAATTGTGATGACAAGGTTCATGGAGAATTGTGATGATACGGCCATGGAGCATTGTGATGACAAGAATTCTGGAGCATTTTGCTGACAATGGCCATGGAGCATTGTGATGACACGGTCATGGAACATTGTGATGACAAGAATTCTGGAGCATTCTGATGACAAAGGCGATGGAGCATTGTGATGACACGGTCATGGAACATTGTGATGACAAGAATTCTGGAGCATTCTGATGACAAGCGCCATAGAGCATTGTGATGACACGTTCATGGAAGATAGTAATGACAAGAATTCTGGAGCAGTATGATGACAAGGGCCATGGAGCATTGTGATGACACGGTCATGGAACATTGTGATGACAAGAATTCTGGAGCATTATGATGACAAGGGCCATGGAGCATTGTGATGACACGGCCATGGAACATTGTGATGACAAGAATTCTGGAGCATTGTGATGAAAATGGCCATGGAGGATTGTGATGACACGGTCATGGAACATTGTGATGAGAATAATTCTGGAGCATTGTCATGACAAGAGCCATGGAGCATTGTGATGACACGGCCATGGAACATTGTGATGACAAGAATTCTGGAGAATTGTGATGACAAGGTTCATGGAGAATTGTGATGACACGGCCATGGAACATTGTGATGACAAGAATTCAGGAGCATTTTGCTGACAATGGCCATGGAGCATTGTGATGACACGGTCATGGAACATTTTGATGACAAGAATTCTGGAGCATTCTGATGACAAATGCGATGGAGCATTGTGATGACACGGTCATGGAACATTGTGATGACAAGAATTCTGGAGCATTCTGATGACAAGCGCCATAGAGCATTGTGATGACACGTTCATGGAAGATAGTAATGACAAGAATTCTGGAGCAGTATGATGACAAGGGCCATGGAGCATTGTGATGACACGGTCATGGAACATTGTGATGACAAGAATTCTGGAGCATTGTGCTGACAAGGGCCATGGAGCATTGTGATGATACGGTCATGGAACATTGTGATGACAAGAATTCTGGAGCATTATGATGACAAGGGCCATGGAGCATTGTGATGATACGGTCATGGAACATTGTGATGACAAGAATTCTGGAGCATTATGATGACAATGGCCATGGAGCATTGTGATGACACGGTCCAGGAACATTGTGATGAGAAGTATTCTGGAACTTTGTCATGACAAGGGCCATGGAGCATTGTGATGACATGGTCATGGAACATTGTGATGACAAGAATTCTGGAGCATTGTGATGACAAGGGCCATGGAGCATTGTGATGACACAGTCATGGAACATTGTGATGAGAAGAATTCTGGGGCATTGTGCTGACAAGCGCAATGGAGCATTGTGATGATACGGTCATGGAACATTGTGATGACAAGAATTCTGGAGCATTATGATGACAAGGGCCATGGAACATTGTGATGACACGGCCATGGAACATTGTGATGACAAGAATCCTGGAGCATTGTGCTGACAAGTGCCATGGATCATTGTGATGATATGGTCGTGGAACATTGTGATGACAATAATTCTGGAGCATTGTTATGAGAAGGGTCATGGAGCATTGTGATGACACGGTCATGGAACATTTTGATGACAAGTATTCTGCAGCATTGCGATGACAATGGCCATGGAGCATTGTGATGACACGGTCATGGAACATTGTCATGAGAAGAATTCTGGAGCATTGTGCTGACAAGGGCTATGGAGCATTGTGATGATACGGTCATGGAACATTGTGATGACAAGAATTCTGGAGCATTATGATGACAAGGGCCATGGAGCATTGTGATGACACGGCCATGGAACATTGTGATGACAAGAATTCTGGAGCATTGTGATGAAAATGGCCATGGAGCATTGTAATGACAAGGTCATGGAACATTGTGATGAGAAGAATTCTGGAGCATTGTCATGACAAGGACCATGGAGCATTGTGATGACACGGCCATGGAACATTGTGATGACAAGAATTCTGTAGAATTGTGATGACAAGGTTCATGGAGAATTGTCATGACACGGCCATGGAACATTGTGATGACAAGAATTCTGGAGCATTGTGATGACAATGGCCATGGAGCATTGTGGTGACACGGCCATGGAACATTGTGATGACAAGAATTCTGGAGCATTGTGATGACAATGGCCATGGAGCATTGTGATGACACGGTCATGGAACATTGTGATGATAGGAATTCTGGAGCAATGTGCTGAAAAGGGCCATAGAGCATTGTGATTACACGGTCATGGAACAATGTGATGACAAGAATTCTGGAGCATTGTGCTGATGACGGCCATGGAGCATTGTGATGACACAGTCAAGGAACATTGCGATGAAAAAGATTTCTGGAGCATTGTGATGAAAGGGCATGGAGCATTGTGATTAAAGGTGACAAGGAACATTGTGATGATATGGGCAGAGAACTCTGTGATGACAGTGGTCTTGCAGTATTGTGACGAAAAATGTCATGGAACATTCTGCTGACAGCGATCATGGAGCTTTTTGTTAAGAGAGGCTATGGAGATTTGTGATGTCAGGCGTCATGGGGCATTGTGTTGAGAGCGGTCTTGGAGCATTGTGATGAAAAGGGTCATGGATCACTGTGATTACAGGGGCCATGGAGCATTGTGAATACAAAGGGTATGGAGCATTGAGATGACAGGGTTCATGGAGCACTGTGATGAATGTGATCTTGGATCATTGTGATGACAAGTGTCCTGGAACCTTGTGATGACACGGTTCATGGAGCATTGTGATGACAAGGACCATGGCAAATTGTGATGACATCTGACATGGGGCATTGTGATGACAGTGGTCATCTAGATTTGCGATGATAGGTATCATGGAGCACTGTGATGACAGGGGCCATGGAACATTGTGATGAGAAGAATTCTGGAGCATTGTCATTACAAGGGCCACGGAGCATTGTGATGACACGGTCATGGAACATTGTGATGACAAGAATTCTGGAGCATTCTGATGACAAGCGCCATAGAGCATTGTGATGACACGTTCATGGAAGATAGTAATGACAAGAATTCTGGAGCAGTATGATGACAAGGGCCATGGAGCATTGTGATGACACGGTCATGGAACATTGTGATGACAAGAATTCTGGAGCATTATGATGACAAGGGCCATGGAGCATTGTGATGACACGGCCATGGAACATTGTGATGACAAGAATTCTGGAGCATTGTGATGACAATGGCCATGGAGCATTGTGATGACACGGTCATGGAACATTGTGATGAGAATAATTCTGGAGCATTGTCATGACAAGAGCCATGGAGCATTGTGATGACACGGCCATGGAACATTGTGATGACAAGAATTCTGGAGAATTGTGATGACAAGGTTCATGGAGAATTGTTATGACACGGCCATGGAACATTGTGATGACAAGAATTCTGGAGCATTCTGATGACAATGGCCATGGAGCATTGTGATGACACGGTCATGGAACATTGTGATGACAAGAATTCTGGAGCATTCTGATGACAAAGGCGAAGGAGCATTGTGATGACACGGTCATGGAACATTGTGATGACAAGAATTCTGGAGCATTCTGATGACAAGCGCCATACAGCATTGTGATGACACGTTCATGGAAGATAGTAATGACAAGAATTCTGGAGCAGTATGATGACAAGGGCCATGGAGCATTGTGATGACACGGTCATGGAACATTGTGATGACAAGAATTCTGGAACATTATGATGACAAGGGCCATGGAGCATTGTGATGACACGGCCATGGAACATTGTGATGACAAGAATTCTGGAGCATTGTGATGACAATGGCCATGGAGCATTGTGATGACACGGTCATGGAACATTGTGATGAGAATAATTCTGGAGCATTGTCATGACAAGGGCCATGGAGCATTGTGATGACACGGCCATGGAACATTGTGATGACAAGAATTCTGGAGCATTTTGCTGACAATGGCCATGGAGCATTGTGATGACACGGTCATGGAACATTGTGATGACAAGAATTCTGGAGCATTCTGATGACAAAGGCGATGGAGCATTGTGATGACACGGTCATGGAACATTGTGATGACAAGAATTCTGGAGCATTCTGATGACAAGCGCCATAGAGCATTGTGATGACACGTTCATGGAAGATAGTAATGACAAGAATTCTGGAGCATTGTGATGACAAGGGCCATGGAGCATTGTGATGACACAGTCATGGAACATTGTGATGAGAAGAATTCTGGAGCATTGTGCTGACAAGCGCCATGGAGCATTGTGATGATACGGTCATGGAACATTGTGATGACAAGAATTCTGGAGCATTATGATGACAAGGGCCATGGAACATTGTGATGACATGGCCATGGAACATTGTGATGACAAGAATTCTGGAGCATTGTGCTGAAAAGGGCCATGGACCATTGTGATGACATGGTCATGGAACATTGTGATGACAATAATTCTGGAGCATTGTGATGACAAGGGTCATGGAGCATTGTGATGACACGGTCATGGAACATTGTGATGACAAGAATTCTGCAGCATTGCGATGACAATGGCCATGGAGCATTGTGATGACACGGTCATGGAACATTGTCATGAGAAGAATCCTGGAGCATTGTGCTGACAAGGGCCATGGAGTATTGTGATGATACGGTCATGGAACATTGTGATGATAAGAATTCTGGAGCATTATGATGACAAGGGCCATGGAGCATTGTGATGACACGGCCATGGAACATTGTGATGACAAGAATTCTGGAGCATTGTGATGACAATGGCCATGGAGCATTGTGATGACACGGTCATGGAACATTGTGATGAGAAGAATTCTGGAGCATTGTCATGACAAGGGCCATGGAGCATTGTGATGACACGGCCATGGAACATTGTGATGACAAGAATTCTGGAGCATTGTGATGACAAGGTTCATGGAGAATTGTCATGACACGGCCATGGAACATTGTGATGACAAGAATTCTGGAGCATTGTGATGACAATGGCCATGGAGCATTGTGATGACACGGCCATGGAACATTGTGATGACAAGAATTCTGGAGCATTGTGATGACAAGGGCCATGGAGCATTGTGATGACACGGTCATGGAACATTGTGATGACAGGAATTCTGGAGCATTGTGCTGAAAAGGGCCATGGAGCATTGTGATGACACGGTCATGGAACAATGTGATGAGAAGAATTCCGGAGCATTGTGATGACAAGGGCCATGGAGCATTGTGATGACACGGCCATGGAACATTGTGATGACAAGAATTCGGGAGCATTGTGATGACAATGGCCATGGAGCATTGTGATGACACGGTCATGGAACATGGTGATGACAAGAATTCTGGAGCATTATGATGAAAAGGGCCATGGAGCATTGTGATGACACGGCCATGGAACATTGTGATGACAAGAATTCTGGAGCATTGTGATGACAAGGGCCATGGAGCATTGTGATGACACGGTCATGGAACATTGTGATGAGAACAATTCTGGAGCATTGTGCTGACAAGGGCCATGGAGCATTGTGATGACACGGCCATGGAACATTGTGATGACAAGAATTATGGAGCATTGTGATGACAAGATTTCTGGAGCATTGTGGTGAAAGGGTATCGAGCATTGTGATTAAATTGACAAGGAACATTGTGCTGATATGGGCAGAGAACTCTGTGATGAGACAGGACATGGAGTATTGTGACGAAAACTGTCATGGAACATTGTGCTGACAGGGATCATGGAGCTCTTTGGTAAGAGAGGCCCTGGAGATTTGTGATGGCAGGCATCATGGGGCATTGTGTTGACCGCGGTCATGGAGCATTGTGATGAAAGCCGTCATGGAGCATTGTGATTACAGGGGCCTTGGAGAATTGTGAATTCAAAGGCTATGGAGCATTGAGATGACAGGTTTCATGGAGCACTGTGATGAATGTGATCTTGGATCATTGTGATGACAAGTGTCCTGGAACCTTGTGATGACATGGTTCATGGAGCATAGTGATGACAAGGACCATGGCAAATTGTGATGACATCTGTCATGGGGCATTGTGATGACAGTGGTCATCTAGATTTGCGATGAAAGGTATCATGGAGCACTGTGATAACAGGGGCCATGGGACATTGTGATGACAAAGGCCATGGAGCATTGTGATGACAAGTGTCATGGGGCATTTTGATGACATTGGCATGGAGCATTATGATGACAAGAGTTCTGGAGCATGTTGATGACAAGGGCATGGAGCATTGTGATGACAGGGCCCACGGAGCTTTGTGATGAAAAGGGCAGGGTACATTGTGATGACAGGGTTCATGGAGCATTGTGATGAAAGGGGCCATGGAGCATTGAGATGAGAGCCGTTATGAGGCATGGTGATGACAGTGGTCATGGAGCATTGTGATGAAAGAGATCATGGAGCAATATGATAACAGGGGCCATGGAGCATTGTGATGACAGGGGTATTGGAGCATTGTGATGGAAGTAGACATGATTCATTGTGATGACATGTGTCCTGGAACACTGTGATGACACGGTTCATCGAGTATTGTGATGACAAGGGTCATAGCGAATTGTGATGACAAGTGTCATGGGGCATTGTGATGACATTGATCATCTAGGAATTGTGATGAAAGGTATCGTGGAGCACTGTGATGACTGGGGCATGAAGCACTGTGATAAAAATTGTCCTGGATTATTGTGATGACAGCAGTCATGGAGAATTGTGATGACAGGGATTATGCAGCATTGTGTTGACAAGGGTATGGACTATTGTGATGACAATGGTCATGGAGCAATGTGATGAAAGTATTCATGGAACATCGTGATGTAAAGTGCATGGGAGCATTGTGACGATAAAGGCCATGGAGTATTGTGATGACTAGTGTCATGGAGCATTTTAATGAAAGGTTTCATTGTGCACCATGATGACAAAGGGGATGGAGAATTGTGATGAAACTGGTCCTGGAGCATTGTGATAACAAAAGCCATGGAGCATTGTGATGACAGGCATCATGGAAAATTGTGAAGAAAGGGGCCATGGGGTATTGTAATGACACTAGAGAAATATGATGAAAATGGTCAGCGAGCATAGTGATTAAAGTGGTCATTGAGAATTGTGATGAAAAGCGACATAGAGCATTGTGATGACAAAGGTCATGGAGAACTGTGATGACCAGGGTCATGTAGCATTGTGATGACACGGTCATGGAACATTTTGAAGACAAGAATTCTGGAGCATTGTGCTGACTAGGACCATGGACCATTGTGATGACATGGTCATGGAACATTTTGATGACAATAATTCTGGAGCATTGTGATGAAAGGGCCATGGAGCATTGTGATGATACGGTCATGGAACATTGTGATGACAATAATTCTGGAGCATTATGATGACAAGGGCCATGGAGAATTGTGATGACACGGCCATGGAACATTGTGATGACAAGAATTCTGCAGCATTGCGATGACAAGGGCCATGGAGCATTGTGATGACACGGTCATGGAACATTGTGATGACAAGAATTCTGCAGCATTGCGATGAACAAGGGCCATGGAGCATTGTGATGATACGGTCATGGAACATTGTGATGGCAATAATTCTGGAGCATTATGATGACAAGGGCCATGGAGCATTGTGATGACAGGGCCATGGAACATTGTGATGACAAGAATTCTGGAGCATTCTGATGACAAAAGCGATGGAGCATTGTGATGGCACGGTCATGGAACATTGTGATGAGAAGTATTCTGGAGCATTGTCATGACAAGGGCCATGGAGCATTGTGATGATACGGTCATGGAACATTGTGATGACAAGAATTCTGGAGCATTCTGATGACAAAGGCGATGGAGCATTGTGATGACACGGACATGGAACATTGTGATGACAAGAATTCTACAGCATTGCGATGACAAGGGCCATGGAGCATTGTGATGACACGGTCATGGAACATTGTCATGAGAAGAATTCTGGAGCATTGTGCTAACAAGTTCCATGGAGCATTGTGATGACAGGCATCATGGAGCATTGTGAAGAAAGGGGCCATGGGGTATTGTAATGACACTAGAGAAATATGATGAAAATGGTCAGCGAGCATAGTGATTAAAGTGTTCATTGAGAATTGTGATGAAAAGCGACATAGAGCATTGTGATGACAAAGGTCATGGAGAACTGTGATGACCAGGGTCATGTAGCATTGTGATGACACGGTCATGGAACATTGTGATGACAAGAATTCTGGAGCATTGTGATGACAAGGGTCATGGAGCATTGTGATGACACGGACATGGAACATTGTGATGACAAGAATTCTACAGCATTGCGATGACAAGGGCCATGGAGCATTGTGATGACACGGTCATGGAACATTGTCATGAGAAGAATTCTGGAGCATTGTGCTGACAAGTTCCATGGAGCATTGTGATGACACGGCCATGGAACATTGTGATGACAAGAATTCTCGAGCACTGTGCTGACTAGGGCCATGGACCATTGTGATGACATGGTCATGGAACATTGTGATGACAATAATTCTGGAGCATTGTGATGACAAGGGTCATGGAGCATTCTGATGACACGGTCATGGAACATTGTGATGACAAGAATTCTGCAGCATTGCGATGACAAGGGCCATAGAGCATTGTGATGACACGGTCATGGAACATTGTGATGACAAGAATTCTGGAGCATTGTGCTGACAAGGGCCATGGAGCATTGTGATGATACTGTCATGGAACATTGTGATGAGAAGAATTCTGGAGCATTATGATGACAAGGGCCATGGAGCATTGTGATGACACGGCCATGGAACATTGTGATGACAAGAATACTGGAGCATTGTGCTGACAAGGGCCATGGAGCATTGTGATGACACGGTCATGGAACATTGTCATGAGAAGAATTCTGGAGCATTGTGCTAACAAGTTCCATGGAGCATTGTGATGACAGGCATCATGGAGCATTGTGAAGAAAGGGGCCATGGGGTATTGTAATGACACTAGAGAAATATGATGAAAATGGTCAGCGAGCATAGTGATTAAAGTGGTCATTGAGAATTGTGATGAAAAGCGACATAGAGCATTGTGATGACAATGGTCATGGAGAACTGTGATGACCAGGGTCACGTAGCATTGTGCTGACACGGTCATGGAACATTGTGATGACAAGAATTCTGGAGCATTGTGATGACAAGGGTCATGGAGCATTGTGATGACACGGACATGGAACATTGAGATGACAAGAATTCTACAGCATTGCGATGACAAGGGCCATGGAGCATTGTGATGACACGGTCATGGAACATTGTCATGAGAAGAATTCTGGAGCATTGTGCTGACAAGTTCCATGGAGCATTGTGATGACACGGCCATGGAACATTGTGATGACAAGAATTCTCGAGCACTGTGCTGACTAGGGCCATGGACCATTGTGATGACATGGTCATGGAACATTGTGATGACAATAATTCTGGAGCATTGTGATGACAAGGGTCATGGAGCATTCTGATGACACGGTCATGGAACATTGTGATGACAAGAATTCTGCAGCATTGCGATGACAAGGGCCATAGAGCATTGTGATGAAACGGTCATGGAACATTGTGATGACAAGAATTCTGGAGCATTGTGCTGACAAGGGCCATGGAGCATTGTGATGATACGGTCATGGAACATTGTGATGAGAAGAATTCTGGAGCATTATGATGACAAGGGCCATGGAGCATTGTGATGACACGGCCATGGAACATTGTGATGACAAGAATACTGGAGCATTGTGCTGACAAGGGCCATGGAGCATTGTGATGACACGGTCATGGAACATTGTGATGACAAGAATTCTGGAGCATTCTGATGACAAAGGCGATGGAGAATTTTGATGACACGGTCATGGAACATTGTGATGACAAGAATTCTGGAGCATTGTGATGACAGTGGCCATGGAGCATTGTGATGAAACCGTCATGGAACATTGTGATGAGAAGAATTCTGGAGCATTGTCATGACAAGGGCCATGGAGCATTGTGATGATACGGTCATGGACCATTGTGATGACAAGAATTCTGGAGCATTATGATGACAAGGGCCATGGAGCATTGTGATGACACGGCCATGGAACATTGTGATGACAAGTATTCTGGAGCATTGTGATGACAATGGCAATGGAGCATTGTGATGACACGGTCATGGAACATTGTGATGAGAATAATTCTGGAGCATTGTCATGACAAGGGCCATGGAGCATTGTGATGACACGGTCATGGAAAATTGTGATGCCAAGAATTCTGGAGCATTATGATGACAAGGGCCATGGAGCATTGTGATGACACGGCCATGGAACATTGTGATGACAAGAATTCTGGAGCATTGTGCTGACAAGGGCCATGGAGCATTGTGATGACACGGTCATGGAACATTGTGATGACAAGAATTCTGGAGCATTCTGATGACAAAGTCGATGGAGCATTGTGATGTCACGGTCATGGAACATAGTGATGACAAGAAATCTGGAGCATTGTGATGACAATGGCCATGGAGCATTGTGATGACACGGCCATGGAACATTGTGATGACAAGAATTCTGGAGCATTGTGATGACAGTGGCCATGGAGCATTGTGATGACACGGTCATGGAACATTGTGATGAGAAGAATTCTGGAGCATTGTCATGACAAGGGCCATGGAGCATTTTGATGATACGGTCATGGAACTTTGTGATGACAAGAATTCTGGAGCATTATGATGACAAGGGCCATGGAGCATTGTGATGACACGGCCATGGAACATTGTGATGACAAGTATTCTGGAGCATTGTGATGACAATGGCCATGGAGCATTGTGATGACACGGTCATGGAACATTGTGATGAGAATAATTCTGGAGCATTGTCATGACAAGGGCCATGGAGCATTGTGATGACACGGTCATGGAAAATTGTGATGACAAGAATTCTGGAGCATTATGATGACAAGGGCCATGGAGCATTGTGATGACACGGCCATGGAACATTGTGATGACAAAAATTCTGGAGCATTGTGCTGACAAGGGCCATGGAGCATTGTGATGACACGGTCAAGGAACATTGTGATGACAAGAATTCTGGAGCATTCTGATGACAAAGACGATGGAGCATTGTGATGACACGGTCATGGAACATTGTGATGACAAGAAATCTGGAGCATTGTGATGACAATGGCCATGGAGCATTGTGATGACACGGCCATGGAACATTGTGATGACAAGAATTCTGGAGCATTGTGATGACAGTGGCCATGGAGCATTGTGATGATACGATCATGGAACATTGTGATGAGAAGAATTCTGGATCATTATGATGACAAGGGCCATGGAGCATTGTGATGACACGGCCATGGAACATTGTGATGACAATAATTCTGGAGCATTGTGATGACAATGGCCATGGAGCATTGTGATGACACGGTCATGGAACATTGTGATGAGAAGAATTCTGGAGCATTGTCATGACAAGGGCCATGGAGCATTGTGATGACACGGTCATGGAACATTGTGATGACAAGAATTCTGGAGCATTGTGCTGATGACGGCCATGGAGCATTGTGATGACACTGTCAAGGAACATTGCGATGAAAAAGATTTCTGGAGCATTGTGATGAAAGGGCATGGAGCATTGTGATTAATGGTGACAAGGAACATTGTGATGATATGGGCAGAGAACTCTGTGATGACAGTGGTCTTGCAGTATTGTGACGAAAATTGTCATGGAACATACTGCTGACAGCGATCATGGAGCTTTTTGGTAAGAGAGGCTATGGAGATTTGTGATGTCAGGCGTCATGGGGCATTGTGTTGAGAGCGGTCTTGGAGCATTGTGATGAAAAGAGTCATGGAGCACTGTGATTACAGGGGCCATGGAGCATTGTGAATACAAAGGCTATGGAGCATTGAGATGACAGGGTTCATGGAGCACTGTGATGAATGTGATCTTGGATCATTGTGATGACAAGTGTCCTGGCACCTTGTGATAACACGGTTCATGGAGCATTGTGATGACACGGACCATGGCGAATTGTGATGACATCTGTCATGGGGCATTGTGAAGACAGTGGTCATCTAGATTTGCGATGAAAGGTATCATGGAGCACTGTGATGACAGGGGCCATGGAACATTGTGATGACAAAGGCCATGGAGCATTGTGATGACAAGTGTCATGGGGCATTTTGATGACATTGGCATGGAGCATTATGATGCCAAGAGTTCTGGAGCATGTTGATGACAAAGGCATGGAGCATTGTGATGACAGGGCCCACGGAGCTTTGTGATGAAAAGGGCAGGGTACATTGTGATGACAGGGTTCATGGAGCATTGTGATGAAAGGGGCCATGGAGCATTGAGATGAGAGCCGTTATGAGGCATGGTGATGACAGTGGTCATGGAGCATTGTGATGAAAGAGATCATGGAGCAATATGATAACAGGGGCCATGGAGCATTGTGATGACAGGCGTATTGGAGCATTGTGATGGAAGTAGACATGGATCATTGTGATGACATGGGTCCTGGAACACTGTGATGACACGGTTCATCGAGTATTGTGATGACAAGGGTCATAGCGAATTGTGATGACAAGTGTCATGGGGCATTGTGATGACATTGATCATCTAGGAATTGTGATGAAAGGTATCGTGGAGCACTGTGATGACTGGGGGCATGAAGCACTGTGATGAAAATTGTCCTGGATTATTGTGATGACAGCAGTCATGGAGAATTGTGATGACAGGGATTATGCAGCATTGTGTTGACAAGGGTATGGACTATTGTGATGACAATGGTCATGGAGCAATGTGATCAAAGTATTCATGGAACATCGTGATGAAAAGTGCATGGGAGCATTGTGACGATAAAGGCCATGGAGTATTGTGATGACTAGTGTCATGGAGCATTTTAATGAAAGGTTTCATTGTGCACCATGATGACAAAGGGGATGGAGAATTGTGAAGAAACTGGTCCTGGAGCATTGTGATAACAAAAGCCATGGAGCATTGTGATGACAGGCATCATGGAGCATTGTGAAGAAAGGGGCCATGGGGTATTTTAATGACACTAGAGAAATATGATGAAAATGGTCAGCGAGCATAGTGATTAAAGTGGTCATTGAGAATTGTGATGAAAAGCGACATAGAGCATTGTGATGACAAAGGTCATGGAGAACTGTGATGACCAGGGTCATGTAGCATTGTGATGACACGGTCATGGAACATTGTGATGACAAGAATTATGGAGCATTGTGCTGATGACGGCCATGGAGCATTGTGATGACACAGTCAAGGAACATTGAGATGAAAAAGATTTCTTGAGCATTGTGATGAAAGGGCATGGAGCATTGTGATTAAAGGTGACAAGGAACATTGTGATGATATGGGCAGAGAACTCTGTGATGACAGTGGTCATGCAGTATTGTGACGAAAAGTGTCATGGAACATTCTGCTGACAGCGATCATGGAGCTTTTTGGTAAGAGAGGCTATGGAGATTTGTGATGTCAGGCGTCATGGGGCATTGTGTTGAAAGCGGTCTTGGTGCATTGTGATGAAAAGGGTCAAGGAGCACTGTGATTACAGGGGCCATGGAGCATTGTGAATACAAAGGCTATGGAGCATTGAGATGACAGGGTTCATGGAGCACTGTGATGACTGTGATCTTGGATCATTGTGATGACAAGTGTCCTGGAACCTTGTGATGACATGGTTCATGGAGCATTGTGATGACAAGGACCATGGCGAATTGTGATGACATCTGTCATGGGGCATTGTGATGACAGTGGTCATCTAGATTTGCGATGAAAGGTATCATGGAGCACTGTGATGACAGGGGCCATGGAACATTGTGATGACAAAGCCCATGGAGCATTGTGATGACAAGTGTCATGGGGCATTTTGATGACATTGGCATGGAGCCTTATGATGACAAGAGTTCTGGAGCATTTTGATGACCAGGGCATGGATCATTGTGATGACAGCACCCACGGAGCTTTGTGATAAAAAGGGCAGGGTACATTGTGATGACAGGGTTCATGGAGCATTGTGATGAAAGGGGCCTTGGAGCATTGAGATGAGAGCCGTTATGAGGCATGGTGATGACAGTGGTCATGGAGCATTGTGATGAAAGAGATCATGGAGCAATATGATAACAGGGGCCATGGAGCATTGTGATGATACGGTCATGGAACATTGTGATGAGCAGAATTCCGGAGCATTATGATGACAAGGGCCATGGAGCATTGTGATGACACGGCCATGGAACATTGTGATGACATGAATTCGGGAGCATTGTGCTGACAAGGGCCATGGATCATTGTGATGACACGGCCATGGAACATTGTGATGACAAGAATTCTGGAGCATTCTTATGACAAAGGCGATGGAGCATTGTGATGACTCGGTCATGGAACATTGTGATGACAAGAAATCTGGAGCATTATGATGACAAGGGCCATGGAGCATTGTGATGACACGGTCATGGAACATTGTGATGACAAGAATTCTGGAGCATTGTGATGACAAGGGCCATGGAGCATTGTGATGACACAGTCATGGAACATTGTGATGAGAAGAATTGTGGAGCATTGTGCTGACAAGCGCCATGGAGCATTGTGATGATACGGTCATGGAACATTGTGATGACAAGAATTCTGGAGCATTATGATGACAAGGGCAATGGAGCATTGTGATGACACGGCCATGGAACATTGTGATGACAAGAATTCTGGAGCATTGTGATGACAATGGCCATGGAGCATTGTGATGACACGGTCATGGAACATTGTGATGAGAAGAATTCTGGAGCATTGTCATGACAAGGGCCATGGAGCATTGTGATGACACGGCCATGGAACATTGTGATGACAAGAATTCTGTAGAATTGTGATGACAAGGTTCATGGAGAATTGTGATGACACGGCCATGGAACATTGTGATGACAAGAATTCTGGAGCATTGTGATGACAATGGCCATGGAGCATTGTGATGACACAGTCAAGGAACTTTGCGATGAAAAAGATTTCTGGAGCATTGTGATGAAAGGGCATGGAGCATTGTGATTAAAGGTGACAAGGAACATTGTGATGATATGGGCAGAGAACTCTGTGATGACAGTGGTCTTGCAGTATTGTGACGAAAAGTGTCATGGAACATTCTGCTGACAGCGATCATGGAGCTTTTTGGTAAGAGAGGCTATGGAGATTTGTGATGTCAGGCGTCATGGGGCATTGTGTTGAGAGCGGTCTTGGAGCATTGTGATGAAAAGGGTCATGGAGCACTGTGATTACAGGGGCCATGGAGCATTGTGAATACAAATGCTATGGAGCATTGAGATGACAGGGTTCATGGAGCACTGTGATGAATGTGATCTTGGATCATTGTGATGACAAGTGTCCTGGAACCTTGTGATGACACGGTTCATGGAGTATTGTGATGACAAGGACCATGGCGAATTGTGATGACATCTGTCATGGGGCATTGTGATGACAGTGGTCATCTAGATTTGCGATGAAAGGTATCATGGAGCACTGTGATGACAGGGGCCATGGAACATTGTGATGACAAAGGCCATGGAGCATTGTGATGACAAGTGTCATGGGGCATTTTGATGACATTGGCATGGAGCATTATGATGACAAGAGTTCTGGAGCATTTTGATGACAAGGGCATGGAGCATTGTGATGACAGGGCCCACGGAGCTTTGTGATGAAAAGGGCAGGGTACATTGTGATGACAGGGTTCATGGAGCATTGTGATGAAAGGGGCCATGGAGCATTGAGATGAGAGCCGTTATGAGGCATGGTGATGACAGTGGTCATGGAGCATTGTGATGAAAGAGATCATGGAGCAATATGATAACAGGGGCCATGGAGCATTGTGATGACAGGGGTATTGGAGCATTGTGATGGAAGTAGACATGGATCATTGTGATGACATGTGTCCTGGAACACTGTGATGACACGGTTCATCGAGTATTGTGATGACAAGGGTCATAGCGAATTGTGATGACAAGTGTCATGGGGCATTGTGATGACATTGATCATCTAGGAATTGTGATGAAAGGTATCGTGGAGCACTGTGATGACTGGGGGCATGAAGCACTGTGATGAAAATTGTCCTGGATTATTGTGATGACAGCAGTCATGGCGAATTGTGATGACAGGGATTAGGCAGCATTATGTTGACAAGGGTATGGACTATTGTGATGACTAGTGTCATGGAGCAATGTGATGAAAGTATTCATGGAACATCGTGATGAAAAGTGCATGGGAGCATTGTGACGTTAAAGTCCATGGAGTATTGTGATGACTAGTGTCATGGAGCATTTTAATGAAAGGTTTCATTGTGCACCATGATGACAAAGGGGATGGAGAATTGTGATGAAACTGGTCCTGGAGCATTGTGATAACAAAAGCCATGGAGCATTGTGATGACAGGCATCATGGAGCATTGTGAAGAAAGGGGCCATGGGGTATTGTAATGACACTAGAGAAATATGATGAAAATGGTCAGCGAGCATAATGATTAAAGTGGTCATTGAGAATTGTGATGAAAAGCGACATAGAGCATTGTGATGACAAAGGTCATGGAGAACTGTGATGACCAGTCTCATGGAGCATTGTGATGACACGGTCATGGAACATTGTGATGACAAGAATTCTGGAGCATTGTGTTGAAAAGGGCCATGGACCATTGTGATGACATGGTCATGGAACATTGTGATGACAATAATTCTGGAGCATTGTGATGACAAGGGTCATGGAGCATTGTGATGACACGGCAATGGAACATTGTGATGACAAGAATTCTGGAGCATTGTGATGACAATGGCCATGGAGCATTGTGATGACACGGTCATGGAACATTGCGATGAGAAGAATTCTGGAGCATTGTCATGACAAGGGCCATGGAGCATTGTGATGACACGGCCATGGAACATTGTGATGACAAGAATTATGTAGAATTGTGATGACAATGTTCTTGGAGAATTGTGATGACACGGCCATGGAACATTGTGATGACAAGAATTCTGGAGCATTGTGATGACAATGGCCATGGAGCATTGTGATGACACAGTCAAGGAACATTGCGATGAAAAAGATTTCTGGAGCATTGTGATGAAAGGGCATGGAGCATTGTGATTAAAGGTGACAAGGAACATTGTGATGATATGGGCAGAGAACTCTGTGATGACAGTGGTCTTGCAGTATTGTGACGAAAAGTGTCATGGAACATTCTGCTGACAGCGAGCATGGAGCATTTTGGTAAGAGAGGCTATGGAGATTTGTGATGTCAGGCGTCATGGGGCATTGTGTTGAGAGCGGTCTTGGAGCTTTGTGATGAGAGGGTCATGGATCACTGTGATTACAGGGGCCATGGAGCATTGTGAATACAAATGCTATGGAGCATTGAGATGACAGGGTTCATGGAGCACTGTGATGAATGTGATCTTGGATCATTGTGATGACAAGTGTCCTGGAACCTTGTGATGACACGGTTCATGGAGCATTGTGATGACAAGGACCATGGCGAATTGTGATGACATCTGTCATGGGGCATTGTGATGACAGTGGTCATCTAGATTTGCGATGAAAGGTATCATGGAGCACTGTGATGACAGGGGCCATGGAACATTGTGATGACAAAGGCCATGGAGCATTGTGATGACAAGTGTCTTGGGGCATTTTGATGACATTGGCATGGAGCATTTTGATGACAAGAGTTCTGGAGCATTTTGATGACAAGGGCATGGAGCATTGTGATGACAGGGCCCACGGAGCTTTGTGATGAAAAGGGCAGGGTACATTGTGATGACAGGGTTCATGGAGCATTGTGATGAAAGGGGCCATGGAGCATTGAGATGAGAGCCGTTATGAGGCATGGTGATGACAGTGGTCATGGAGCATTGTGATGAAAGAGATCATGGAGCAATATGATAACAGGGGCCATGGAGCATTGTGATGACAGGGGTATTGGAGCATTGTGATGGAAGTAGACATGGATCATTGTGATGACATGTGTCCTGGAACACTGTGATGACATGGTTCATCGAGTATTGTGATGACAAGGGTCATAGCGAATTGTGATGACAAGTGTCATGGGGCATTGTGATGACATTGATCATCTAGGAATTGTGATGAAAGGTATCGTGGAGCACTGTGATGACTGGGGGCATGAAGCACTGTGATGAAAATTGTCCTGGATTATTGTGATGACAGCAGTCATGGCGAATTGTGATGACAGGGATTAGGCAGCATTATGTTGACAAGGGTATGGACTATTGTGATGACTAGTGTCATGGAGCAATGTGATGAAAGTATTCATGGAACATCGTGATGAAAAGTGCATGGGAGCATTGTGACGTTAAAGTCCATGGAGTATTGTGATGACTAGTGTCATGGAGCATTTTAATGAAAGGTTTCATTGTGCACCATGATGACAAAGGGGATGGAGAATTGTGATGAAACTGGTCCTGGAGCATTGTGATAACAAAAGCCATGGAGCATTGTGATGACAGGCATCATGGAGCATTGTGAAGAAAGGGGCCATGGGGTATTGTAATGACACTAGAGAAATATGATGAAAATGGTCAGCGAGCATAATGATTAAAGTGGTCATTGAGAATTGTGATGAAAAGCGACATAGAGCATTGTGATGACAAAGGTCATGGAGAACTGTGATGACCAGTCTCATGGAGCATTGTGATGACACGGTCATGGAACATTGTGATGACAAGAATTCTGGAGCATTGTGTTGAAAAGGGCCATGGACCATTGTGATGACATGGTCATGGAACATTGTGATGACAATAATTCTGGAGCATTGTGATGACAAGGGTCATGGAGCATTGTGATGACACGGCAATGGAACATTGTGATGACAAGAATTCTGGAGCATTGTGATGACAATGGCCATGGAGCATTGTGATGACACGGTCATGGAACATTGCGATGAGAAGAATTCTGGAGCATTGTCATGACAAGGGCCATGGAGCATTGTGATGACACGGCCATGGAACATTGTGATGACAAGAATTATGTAGAATTGTGATGACAATGTTCTTGGAGAATTGTGATGACACGGCCATGGAACATTGTGATGACAAGAATTCTGGAGCATTGTGATGACAATGGCCATGGAGCATTGTGATGACACAGTCAAGGAACATTGCGATGAAAAAGATTTCTGGAGCATTGTGATGAAAGGGCATGGAGCATTGTGATTAAAGGTGACAAGGAACATTGTGATGATATGGGCAGAGAACTCTGTGATGACAGTGGTCTTGCAGTATTGTGACGAAAAGTGTCATGGAACATTCTGCTGACAGCGAGCATGGAGCATTTTGGTAAGAGAGGCTATGGAGATTTGTGATGTCAGGCGTCATGGGGCATTGTGTTGAGAGCGGTCTTGGAGCTTTGTGATGAGAGGGTCATGGATCACTGTGATTACAGGGGCCATGGAGCATTGTGAATACAAATGCTATGGAGCATTGAGATGACAGGGTTCATGGAGCACTGTGATGAATGTGATCTTGGATCATTGTGATGACAAGTGTCCTGGAACCTTGTGATGACACGGTTCATGGAGCATTGTGATGACAAGGACCATGGCGAATTGTGATGACATCTGTCATGGGGCATTGTGATGACAGTGGTCATCTAGATTTGCGATGAAAGGTATCATGGAGCACTGTGATGACAGGGGCCATGGAACATTGTGATGACAAAGGCCATGGAGCATTGTGATGACAAGTGTCTTGGGGCATTTTGATGACATTGGCATGGAGCATTTTGATGACAAGAGTTCTGGAGCATTTTGATGACAAGGGCATGGAGCATTGTGATGACAGGGCCCACGGAGCTTTGTGATGAAAAGGGCAGGGTACATTGTGATGACAGGGTTCATGGAGCATTGTGATGAAAGGGGCCATGGAGCATTGAGATGAGAGCCGTTATGAGGCATGGTGATGACAGTGGTCATGGAGCATTGTGATGAAAGAGATCATGGAGCAATATGATAACAGGGGCCATGGAGCATTGTGATGACAGGGGTATTGGAGCATTGTAATGGAAGTAGACATGGATCATTGTGATGACATGTGTCCTGGAACACTGTGATGACATGGTTCATCGAGTATTGTGATGACAAGGGTCATAGCGAATTGTGATGACAAGTGTCATGGGGCATTGTGATGACATTGATCATCTAGGAATTGTGATGAAAGGTATCGTGGAGCACTGTGATGACTGGGGGCATGAAGCACTGTGATGAAAATTGTCCTGGATTATTGTGATGACAGCAGTCATGGAGAATTGTGATGACAGGGATTATGCAGCATTGTGTTGACAAGGGTAGGGACTATTGTGATGACAATGGTCATGGAGCAATGTGATGAAAGTATTCATGGAACACCATGATGAAAAGTGCATGGGAGCATTGTGACGATAAAGGCCATGGAGTATTTTGATGACTAGTGTCATGGAGCATTTTAATGAAAGGTTTCATTGTGCACCATGATGACAAAGGGGATGGAGAATTGTGATGAAACTGGTCCTGGAGCATTGTGATAACAAAAGCCATGGAGCATTGTGATGACAGGCATCATGGAGCATTGTGAAGAAAGGGGCCATGGGGTATTGTAATGACACTAGAGAAATATGATGAAAATGGTCAGTGAGCATAATGATTAAAGTGGTCATTGAGAATTGTGATGAAAAGCGACATAGAGCATTGTGATGACAAAGGTCATGGAGAACTGTGATGACCAGGGTCATGGAGCATTGTGATGACACGGTCATGGAACATTGTGATGACAAGAATTCGGGAGCATTGTGTTGAAAAGGGCCATGGACCATTGTGATGACATGGTCATGGAACATTGTGATGACAATAATTCTGGAGCACTGTGATGACAAGGGTCATGGAGCATTGTGATGACACGGTCATGGAACATTGTGATGACAAGAATTCTGCAGCACTGTGATGACAAGGGCCATGGAGCATTGTGATGACACGGTCATGGAACATTGTCATGAGAAGAATTCTGGAGCATTGTGCTGACAAGGGCCATGGAGCATTGTGATGATACGGTCATAGAACATTGTGATGAGAAGAATTCTGGAGCATTATGATGACAAGGGCCATGGAGCATTGTGATGACACGGTCATGGAACATTGTGATGAGAAGAATTCTGGAGCATTGTGATGACAAGGTTCATGGAGCATTGTGATGACACGGTCATGGAACATTGTGATGACAAGAATTCTGCAGCACTGTGATGACAAGGGCCATGGAGCATTGTGATGACACGGTCATGGAACATTGTGATGACAAGAATTCTGGAGCATTGTGCTGATGACGGCCATGGAGCATTGTGATGACACAGTCAAGGAACATTGCGATGAAAAAGATTTCTGGAGCATTGTGATGAAAGGGCATGGAGCATTGTGATTAAAGGTGACAAGGAACATTGTGATGATATGGGCAGAGAACTCTGTGATGACAGTGGTCATGCAGTATTGTGACGAAAAGTGTCATGGAACATTCTGCTGACAGCGATCATGGAGCTTTTTGGTAAGAGAGGCTATGGAGATTTGTGTTGTCAGGCGTCATGGGGCATTGTGTTGAGCGCGGTCTTGGAGCATTCTGATGAAAAGGGTCATGGAGCACTGTGATTACAGGGGCCATGGAGCATTGTGAATACAAAGGCTATGGAGCATTGAGATGACAGGTTTCATGGAGCACTGTGATGAATGTGATCTTGGATCATTGTGATGACAAGTGTCCTGGAACCTTGTGATGACACGGTTCATGGAGCATTGTGATGACAAGGACCATGGCGAATTGTGATGACATCTGTCATGGGGCATTGTGATGACAGTGGTCATCTAGATTTGCGATGAAAGGTATCATGGAGCACTGTGATGACAGGGGCCATGGAACATTGTGATGACAAAGGCCATGGAGCATTGTGATGACAAGTGTCATGGGGCATTTTGATGACATTGGCATGGAGCATTATGATGACAAGAGTTCTGGAGCATTTTGATGACAAGGGCATGGAGCATTGTGATGACAGGGCCCACGGAGCTTTGTGATGAAAAGGGCAGGGTACATTGTGATGACAGGGTTCATGGAGCATTGTGATGAAAGGGGCCATGGAGCATTGAGATGAGAGCCGTTATGAGGCATGGTGATGACAGTGGTCATGAAGCATTGTGATGAAAGAGATCATGGAGCAATATGATAACAGGGGCCATGGAGCATTGTGATGACAGGGGTATTGGAGCATTGTGATGGAAGTAGACATGGATCATTGTGATGACAAGGGTCCTGGAACACTGTGATGACACGGTTCATCGAGTATTGTGATGACAAGTGTCATAGCGAATTGTGATGACAAGTGTCATGGGGCATTGTGTGACATTGATCTTCTAGGAATTATGATGAAAGGTATCGTGGAGCACTGTGATGACTGGGGGCATGAAGCACTGTGATGAAAATTGTCCTGGATTATTGTGATGGCAGCAGTCATGGAGAATTGTGATGACAAGGATTATGCAGCATTATGTTGACAAGGGTATGGATTATTTTGATGACAATGGTCATGGAGCAATGTGATGAAAGTATTCATGGAACATCGTGATGAAAAGTGCATGGGAGCATTGTGACGATAAAGGCCATGGAGTATTGTGATGACTAGTGTCATGGAGCATTTTAATGAAAGGTTTCATTGTGCACCATGATGACAAAGGGGATGGAGAATTGTGATGAAACTGGTCCTGGAGCATTGTGATAACAAAAGCCATGGAGCATTGTGATAACAGGCATCATGGAGCATTGTGAAGAAAGGGGCCATGGGGTATTGTAATGACACTAGAGAAATATGATGAAAATGGTCAGTGAGCATAATGATTAAAGTGGTCATTGAGAATTGTGATGAAAAGCGACAGAGAGCACTGTGATGACAAAGGTCATGGAGAACTGTGATGACCAGGATCATGTAGCATTGTGAAGATACGGTCATGGAACATTGTGATGAGAAGAATTCTGGAGCATTATGATGACAAGGGCCATGGAGCATTGTGATGACACGGCCATGGAACATTGTGATGACAAGAATTCGGGAGCATTGTGCTGACAAGGGCCATGGATCATTGTGATGACACGGTCATGGAACATTGTGATGACAAGAATTCTGGAGCATTCTTATGACAAAGGCGATGGAGCATTGTGATGACACGGTCATGGAACATTGTGATGACAAGAAATCTGGAGCATTGTGATGACAGGGGTATTGGAGCATTGTGATGGAAGTAGACATGGATCATTGTGATGACATGTGTCCTGGAACACTGTGATGACACGGTTCATCGAGTATTGTGATGACAAGGATCATAGCGAATTGTGATGACAAGTGTCATGGGGCATTGTGTGACATTGATCATCTAGGAATTGTGATGAAAGGTATCATGGAGCACTGTGATGAAAATTGTCCTGGATTATTGTGATGACAGCAGTCATGGAGAATTGTGATGACAGGGTTTATGCAGCATTGTGTTGACAAGGGTATGGACTATTGTGATGACAATGGTCATGGAGCAATGTGATGAAAGTATTCATGGAACATCGTGATGAAAAGTGCATGGGAGCATTGTGACGATAAAGGCCATGGAGTATTGTGATGACTAGTGTCATGGAGCATTTTAATGAAAGGTTTCATTGTGCACCATGATGACAAAGGGGATGGAGAATTGTGATGAAACTGGTCCTGGAGCATTGTGATAACAAAAGCCATGGAGCATTGTGATGACAGGCATCATGGAGCATTGTGAAGAAAGGGGCCATGGGGTATTGTAATGACACTAGAGAAATATGATGAAAAAGGTCAGCGAGCATAGTGATTAAAGTGGTCATTGAGAATTGTGATGAAAAGTGACATAGAGCATTGTGATGACAAAGGTCATGGAGAACTGTGATGACCAGGATCATGTAGCATTGTGATGACACGGTCAAGGAACATTGTGATGACAAGAATTCTGGAGCATTGTGCTGACAAGGGCCATGGAGCATTGTGATGACACGGTCATGGAATATTGTGATGACAAGAATTCTGGAGCATTGTGCTGACTAGTGCCATGGACCATTGTGATGACATGGTCATGGAACATTGGGATGAAAATAATTCTCTAGCATTGTGATGACAAGGGTCATGGAGCATTGTGATGACACGGTCATGGAACATTGTCATGAGAAGAATTCTGGAGCATTGTGCTGACAAGGGCCATGGAGCATTGTGATGATACGGTCATGGAACATTGTGATGACCAGAATTCTGGAGCATTATGATGACAAGGGCCATGGAGCATTGTGATGACACGGCCATGGAACATTGTGATGAAAAGAATTCTGGAGCATTGTGATGATAATGGCCATGGAGCATTGTGATGACACGGCCATGGAACATTTTGATGACAAGAATTCTGGAGCATTCTGATGACAAATGCGATGGAGCATTGTGATGACACGGTCATGGAACATTGTGATGACAAGAATTCTGGAGCATTCTGATGAAAAGCGCCATAGAGCATTGTGATGACACGTTCATGGAAGATAGTAATGACAAGAATTCTGGAGCAGTATGATGACAAGGGCCATGGAGCATTGTGATGACACGGTCATGGAACATTGTGATGACAAGAATTCTGGAGCATTGTGCTGACAAGGGCCATGGAGCATTGTGATGATACGGTCATGGAACATTGTGATGACAAGAATTCTGGAGCATTATGATGACAAGGGCCATGGAGCATTGTGATGATACGGTCATGGAACATTGTGATGACAAGAATTCTGGAGCATTATGATGACAATGGCCATGGAGCATTGTGATGACACGGTCCAGGAACATTGTGATGAGAAGTATTCTGGAGCTTTGTCATGACAAGGGCCATGGAGCATTGTGATGACACGGTCATGGAGCATTGTGATGACAGGAATTCTGGAGCATTGTGCTGAAAAGGGCCATGGAGCATTGTGATGACACGGTCATGGAACAATGTGATGAGAACAATTCCGGAGCATTGTGATGACAAGGGCCATGGAGCATTGTGATGACACGGTCATGGAACATTGTGATGACAACAATCCTGGAGCATTGTGCTGATGACGGCCATGGAGCATTGTGATGACACAGTCAAGGAACATTGCGATGAAAAACATTTCTGGAGCATTGTGATGAAAGGGCATGGAGCATTGTGATTAAAGGTGACAAGGAACATTGTGATGATATGGGCAGAGAACTCTGTGATGACAGTGGTCTTGCAGTATTGTGACGAAAAATGTCATGGAACATTCTGCTGACAGCGATCATGGAGCTTTTTGTTAAGAGAGGCTATGGAGATTTGTGATGTCAGGCGTCATGGGGCATTGTGTTGAGAGCGGTCTTGGAGCATTCTGATGAAAAGGGTCATGGATCACTGTGATTACAGGGGCCATGGAGCATTGTGAATACAAAGGGTATGGAGCATTGAGATGACAGGGTTCATGGAGCACTGTGATGAATGTGATCTTGGATCATTGTGATGACAAGTGTCCTGGAACCTTGTGATGACACGGTTCATGGAGCATTGTGATGACAAGGACCATGGCAAATTGTGATGACATCTGTCATGGGGCATTGTGATGACAGTGGTCATCTAGATTTGCGATGATAGGTATCATGGAGCACTGTGATGACAGGGGCCATGGAACATTGTGATGAGAAGAATTCTGGAGCATTGTCATGACAAGGGCCATGGAGCATTGTGATGACACGGTCATGGAACATTGTGATGACAAGAATTCTGGAGCATTGTCATGACAAGAGCCATGGAGCATTGTGATGACACGGCCATGGAACATTGTGATGACAAGAATTCTGGAGAATTGTGATGACAAGTTTCATGGAGAATTGTGATGACACGGCCATGGAACATTGTGATGACAAGAATTCTGGAGAATTGTGATGACAAGGTTCATGGAGAATTGTGATGATACGGCCATGGAGCATTGTGATGACAAGAATTCTGGAGCATTTTGCTGACAATGGCCATGGAGCATTGTGATGACACGGTCATGGAACATTGTGATGACAAGAATTCTGGAGCATTCTGATGACAAAGGCGATGGAGCATTGTGATGACACGGTCATGGAACATTGTGATGACAAGAATTCTGGAGCATTCTGATGACAAGCGCCATAGAGCATTGTGATGACACGTTCATGGAAGATAGTAATGACAAGAATTCTGGAGCAGTATGATGACAAGGGCCATGGAGCATTGTGATGACACGGTCATGGAACATTGTGATGACAAGAATTCTGGAGCATTATGATGACAAGGGCCATGGAGCATTGTGATGACACGGCCATGGAACATTGTGATGACAAGAATTCTGGAGCATTGTGATGAAAATGGCCATGGAGGATTGTGATGACACGGTCATGGAACATTGTGATGAGAATAATTCTGGAGCATTGTCATGACAAGAGCCATGGAGCATTGTGATGACACGGCCATGGAACATTGTGATGACAAGAATTCTGGAGAATTGTGATGACAAGGTTCATGGAGAATTGTGATGACACGGCCATGGAACATTGTGATGACAAGAATTCAGGAGCATTTTGCTGACAATGGCCATGGAGCATTGTGATGACACGGTCATGGAACATTTTGATGACAAGAATTCTGGAGCATTCTGATGACAAATGCGATGGAGCATTGTGATGACACGGTCATGGAACATTGTGATGACAAGAATTCTGGAGCATTCTGATGACAAGCGCCATAGAGCATTGTGATGACACGTTCATGGAAGATAGTAATGACAAGAATTCTGGAGCAGTATGATGACAAGGGCCATGGAGCATTGTGATGACACGGTCATGGAACATTGTGATGACAAGAATTCTGGAGCATTGTGCTGACAAGGGCCATGGAGCATTGTGATGATACGGTCATGGAACATTGTGATGACAAGAATTCTGGAGCATTATGATGACAAGGGCCATGGAGCATTGTGATGATACGGTCATGGAACATTGTGATGACAAGAATTCTGGAGCATTATGATGACAATGGCCATGGAGCATTGTGATGACACGGTCCAGGAACATTGTGATGAGAAGTATTCTGGAGCTTTGTCATGACAAGGGCCATGGAGCATTGTGATGACATGGTCATGGAACATTGTGATGACAAGAATTCTGGAGCATTGTGATGACAAGGGCCATGGAGCATTGTGATGACACAGTCATGGAACATTGTGATGAGAAGAATTCTGGGGCATTGTGCTGACAAGCGCAATGGAGCATTGTGATGATACGGTCATGGAACATTGTGATGACAAGAATTCTGGAGCATTGTGATGACAATGGCCATGGAGCATTGTGATGACACGGTCATGGAACATTGTGATGATAGGAATTCTGGAGCAATGTGCTGAAAAGGGCCATAGAGCATTGTGATTACACGGTCATGGAACAATGTGATGACAAGAATTCTGGAGCATTGTGCTGATGACGGCCATGGAGCATTGTGATGACACAGTCAAGGAACATTGCGATGAAAAAGATTTCTGGAGCATTGTGATGAAAGGGCATGGAGCATTGTGATTAAAGGTGACAAGGAACATTGTGATGATATGGGCAGAGAACTCTGTGATGACAGTGGTCTTGCAGTATTGTGACGAAAAATGTCATGGAACATTCTGCTGACAGCGATCATGGAGCTTTTTGTTAAGAGAGGCTATGGAGATTTGTGATGTCAGGCGTCATGGGGCATTGTGTTGAGAGCGGTCTTGGAGCATTGTGATGAAAAGGGTCATGGATCACTGTGATTACAGGGGCCATGGAGCATTGTGAATACAAAGGGTATGGAGCATTGAGATGACAGGGTTCATGGAGCACTGTGATGAATGTGATCTTGGATCATTGTGATGACAAGTGTCCTGGAACCTTGTGATGACACGGTTCATGGAGCATTGTGATGACAAGGACCATGGCAAATTGTGATGACATCTGACATGGGGCATTGTGATGACAGTGGTCATCTAGATTTGCGATGATAGGTATCATGGAGCACTGTGATGACAGGGGCCATGGAACATTGTGATGAGAAGAATTCTGGAGCATTGTCATTACAAGGGCCACGGAGCATTGTGATGACACGGTCATGGAACATTGTGATGACAAGAATTCTGGAGCATTCTGATGACAAGCGCCATAGAGCATTGTGATGACACGTTCATGGAAGATAATAATGACAAGAATTCTGGAGCAGTATGATGACAAGGGCCATGGAGCATTGTGATGACACGGTCATGGAACATTGTGATGACAAGAATTCTGGAGCATTATGATGACAAGGGCCATGGAGCATTGTGATGACACGGCCATGGAACATTGTGATGACAAGAATTCTGGAGCATTGTGATGACAATGGCCATGGAGCATTGTGATGACACGGTCATGGAACATTGTGATGAGAATAATTCTGGAGCATTGTCATGACAAGAGCCATGGAGCATTGTGATGACACGGCCATGGAACATTGTGATGACAAGAATTCTGGAGAATTGTGATGACAAGGTTCATGGAGAATTGTTATGACACGGCCATGGAACATTGTGATGACAAGAATTCTGGAGCATTCTGATGACAATGGCCATGGAGCATTGTGATGACACGGTCATGGAACATTGTGATGACAAGAATTCTGGAGCATTCTGATGACAAAGGCGAAGGAGCATTGTGATGACACGGTCATGGAACATTGTGATGACAAGAATTCTGGAGCATTCTGATGACAAGCGCCATACAGCATTGTGATGACACGTTCATGGAAGATAGTAATGACAAGAATTCTGGAGCAGTATGATGACAAGGGCCATGGAGCATTGTGATGACACGGTCATGGAACATTGTGATGACAAGAATTCTGGAACATTATGATGACAAGGGCCATGGAGCATTGTGATGACACGGCCATGGAACATTGTGATGACAAGAATTCTGGAGCATTGTGATGACAATGGCCATGGAGCATTGTGATGACACGGTCATGGAACATTGTGATGAGAATAATTCTGGAGCATTGTCATGACAAGGGCCATGGAGCATTGTGATGACACGGCCATGGAACATTGTGATGACAAGAATTCTGGAGCATTTTGCTGACAATGGCCATGGAGCATTGTGATGACACGGTCATGGAACATTGTGATGACAAGAATTCTGGAGCATTCTGATGACAAAGGCGATGGAGCATTGTGATGACACGGTCATGGAACATTGTGATGACAAGAATTCTGGAGCATTCTGATGACAAGCGCCATAGAGCATTGTGATGACACGTTCATGGAAGATAGTAATGACAAGAATTCTGGAGCATTGTGATGACAAGGGCCATGGAGCATTGTGATGACACAGTCATGGAACATTGTGATGAGAAGAATTCTGGAGCATTGTGCTGACAAGCGCCATGGAGCATTGTGATGATACGGTCATGGAACATTGTGATGACAAGAATTCTGGAGCATTATGATGACAAGGGCCATGGAGCATTGTGATGACACGGTCATGGAACATTGTGATGAGAATAATTCTGGAGCATTGTCATGACAAGGGCCATGGAGCATTGTGATGACACGGCCATGGAACATTGTGATGACAAGAATTCTGGAGCATTTTGCTGACAATGGCCATGGAGCATTGTGATGACACGGTCATGGAACATTGTGATGACAAGAATTCTGGAGCATTCTGATGACAAAGGCGATGGAGCATTGTGATGACACGGTCATGGAACATTGTGATGACAAGAATTCTGGAGCATTCTGATGACAAGCGCCATAGAGCATTGTGATGACACGTTCATGGAAGATAGTAATGACAAGAATTCTGGAGCATTGTGATGACAAGGGCCATGGAGCATTGTGATGACACAGTCATGGAACATTGTGATGAGAAGAATTCTGGAGCATTGTGCTGACAAGCGCCATGGAGCATTGTGATGAAACGGTCATGGAACATTGTGATGACAAGAATTCTGGAGCATTGTGCTGACAAGGGCCATGGAGCATTGTGATGATACGGTCATGGAACATTGTGCTGACAAGAATTCTGGAGCATTATGATGACAAGGGCCATGGAGCATTGTGATGACATGGTCATGGAACATTGTGATGACAAGAAATCTGGAGCATTGTGATGACAATGGCCATGGAGCATTGTGAAGACACGGCTATGGAACATTGTGATGACAAGAATTCTGAAGCATTATGATGACAAGGGCCATGGAGCATTTGATGACACGGCCATGGAACATTGTGATGATAAGAATTCTGGAGCATTGTGATGACAATGGCCATGGAGCATTGTGATGACACGGTCAAGGAACATTGTGATGAGAAGTATTCTGGAGCATTGTGATGACAAGGGCCATGGAGCATTGTGATGACACAGTCATGGAACATTGTGATGAGAAGAATTCTGGAGCATTGTGCTGACAAGCGCCATGGAGCATTGTGATGATACGGTCATGGAACATTGTGATGACAAGAATTCTGGAGCATTATGATGACAAGGGCCATGGAACATTGTGATGACACGGCCATGGAACATTGTGATGACAAGAATTCTGGAGCATTGTGCTGACTAGGGCCATGGACCATTGTGATGACACGGTCATGGAACATTGTGATGACAAGAATTCTGCAGCATTGCGATGACAATGGCCATGGAGCATTGTGATGACACGGTCATGGAACATTGTCATGAGAAGTATTCTGGAGCATTGTGCTGACAAGGGCCATGGAGCATTGTGATGATACGGTCATGGAACATTGTGATGACAAGAATTCTGGAGCATTATGATGACAAGGGCCATGGAGCATTGTAATGACACGGCTATGGAACATTGTGATGACAAGTATTCTGGAGCATTGTGATGACAATGGCCATGGAGCATTGTGATGACACGGTCATGGAACATTGTGATGAGAAGAATTCTGGAGCATTGTCATGACAAGGGCCATGGAGCATTGTGATGACATGGTCATGGAATATTGTGATGACACGGTTCATCGAGTATTGTGATGACAAGGGTCATAGCGAATTGTGATGACAAGTGTCATGGGGCATTGTGTGACATTGATCATCTAGGAATTGTGATGAAAGGTATCATGGAGCACTGTGATGAAAATTGTCCTGGATTATTGTGATGGCAGCAGTCATGGAGAATTGTGATGACAGGGATTATGCAGCATTATGTTGACAAGGGTATGGACTATTGTGATGACAATGGTCATGGAGCAATGTGATGAAAGTATTCATGGAACATCGTGATGAAAAGTGCATGGGAGCATTGTGACGATAAAGGCCATGGAGTATTGTGATGACTAGTGTCATGGAGCATTTTAATGAAAGGTTTCATTGTGCACCATGATGACAAAGGGGATGGAGAATTGTGATGAAACTGGTCCTGGAGCATTGTGATAACAAAAGCCATGGAGCATTGTGATGACAGGCATCATGGAGCATTGTGAAGAAAGGGGCCATGGGGTATTGTAATGACACTAGAGAAATATGATGAAAATGGTCAGCGAGCATAATGATTAAAGTGGTCATTGAGAATTGTGATGAAAAGCGACAGAGAGCATTGTGATGACAAAGGTCATGGAGAACTGTGATGACCAGGATCATGTAGCATTGTGAAGATACGGTCATGGAACATTGTGATGAGAAGAATTCTGGAGCATTATGATGACAAGGGCCATGGAGCATTGTGATGACACGGCCATGGAACATTGTGATGACAAGAATTCGGGAGCATTGTGCTGACAAGGGCCATGGATCATTGTGATGACACGGTCATGGAATATTGTGATGACAAGAATTCTGGAGCATTCTTATGACAAAGGCGATGGAGCATTGTGATGACACGGTCATGGAACATTGTGATGACAAGAAATCTGGAGCATTGTGATGACAGGGGTATTGTAGCATTGTGATGGAAGTAGACATGGATCATTCTGATGACATGTGTCCTGGAACACTGTGATGACACGATTCATCCAGTATTGTGATGACAAGGATCATAGCGAATTGTGATGACAAGTGTCATGGGGCATTGTGTGACATTGATCATCTAGGAATTGTGATGAAAGGTATCAGGGAGCACTGTGATGAAAATTGTTCTGGATTATTGTGATGACAGCAGTCATGGAGAATTGTGATGACAGGGTTTATGCAGCATTGTGTTGACAAGGGTATGGACTATTGTGATGACAATGGTCATGGAGCAATGTGATGAAAGTATTCATGGAACATCGTGATGAAAAGTGCATGGGAGCATTGTGACGATAAAGGCCATGGAGTACTGTGATGACTAGTGTCATGGAGCATTTTAATGAAAGGTTTCATTGTGCACCATGATGACAAAGGGGATGGAGAATTGTGATGAAACTGGTCCTGGAGCATTGTGATAACAAAAGCCATGGAGCATTGTGATGACAGGCATCATGGAGCATTGTGAAGAAAGGGGCCATGGGGTATTGTAATGACACTAGAGAAATATGATGAAAAAGGTCAGCGAGCATAGTGATTAAAGTGGTCATTGAGAATTGTGATGAAAAGCAACATAGAGCATTGTGATGACAAAGGTCATGGAGAACTGTGATGACCAGGATCATGTAGCATTGTGATGACACGGTCATGGAACATTGTGATGACAAGAATTCTGGAGCATTGTGCTGACAAGGGCCATGGAGCATTGTGATGACACGGTCATGGAATATTGTGATGACAAGAATTCTGGAGCATTGTGCTGACTAGGGCCATGGACCATTGTGATGACATGGTCATGGAACATTGGGATGACAATAATTCTGGAGCATTGTGATGACAAGGGTCATGGAGCATTGTGATGACACGGTCATGGAACATTTTGATGACAAGAATTCTGCAGCATTGCGATGACAATGGCCATGGAGCATTGTGATGACACGGTCATGGAACATTGTCATGAGAAGAATTCTGGAGCATTGTGCTGACAAGGGCCATGGAGCATTGTGATGATACGGTCATGGAACATTGTGATGACAAGAATTCTGGAGCATTATGATGACAAGGGCCATGGAGCATTGTGATGACACGGCCATGGAACATTGTGATGAAAAGAATTCTGGAGCATTGTGATGATAATGGCCATGGAGCATTGTGATGACACGGTCATGGAACATTGTGATGAGAAGAATTCTGGAGCATTGTCATGACAAGGGCCATGGAGCATTGTGATGACACGGCCATGGAACATTGTGATGACAAGAATTCTGTACAATTGTGATGAATAGGTTCATGGAGAATTGTGATGACACGGCCATGGAACATTGTGATGACAAGAATTCTGGAGCATTGTGATGACAATGGCCATGGAGCATTGTGATGACACGGTATGGAACATTGTGATGACAAGAATTCTGGAGCATTGTGATGACAAGGGCCATGGAGCATTGTGATGACACGGTCATGGAACATTGTGATGACAGGAATTCTGGAGCATTGTGCTGAAAAGGGCCATGGAGCATTGTGATGACACGGTCATGGAACAATGTGATGAGAAGAATTCCGGAGCATTGTGATGACAAGGGCCATGGAGCATTGTGATGACACGGTCATGGAACATTGTGATGACAAGAATTCTGGAGCATTGTGCTGATGACGGCCATGGAGCATTGTGATGACACAGTCAAGGAACATTGCGATGAAAAAGATTTCTGGAGCATTGTGATGAAAGGGCATGGAGCATTGTGATTAAAGGTGACAAGGAACATTGTGATGATATGGGCAGAGAACTCTGTGATGACAGTGGTCTTGCAGTATTGTGACAAAAAATGTCATGGAACATTCTGCTGACAGCGATCATGGAGCTTTTTGTTAAGAGAGGCTATGGAGATTTGTGATGTCAGGCGTCATGGGGCATTGTGTTGAGAGCGGTCTTGGAGCATTGTGATGAAAAGGGTCATGGATCACTGTGATTACAGGGGCCATGGAGCATTGTGAATACAAAGTCTATGGAGCATTGAGATGACAGGGTTCATGGAGCACTGTGATGAATGTGATCTTGGATCATTGTGATGACAAGTGTCCTGAAACCTTCTGATGACACGGTTCATGGAGCATTGTGATGACAAGGACCATGGCAAATTGTGATGACATCTGTCATGGGGCATTGTGATGACAGTGATCATCTAGATTTGCGATGATAGGTATCATGGAGCACTGTGATGACAGGGGCCATGGAACATTGTGATGAGAAGAATTCTGGAGCATTGTCATTACAAGGGCCACGGAGCATTGTGATGACACGGTCATGGAACATTGTGATGACAAGAATTCTGGAGCATTCTGATGACAAGCGCCATAGATCATTGTGATGACACGTTCATGGAAGATAGTAATGACAAGAATTCTGGAGCAGTATGATGACAAGGGCCATGGAGCATTGTGATGACACGGTCATGGAACATTGTGATGACAAGAATTCTGGAGCATTATGATGACAAGGGCCATGGAGCATTGTGATGACACGGCCATGGAACATTGTGATGACAAGAATTCTGGATCATTGTGATGACAATGGCCATGGAGCATTGTGATGACACGGTCATGGAACATTGTGATGAGAATAATTCTGGAGCATTGTCATGACAAGAGCCATGGAGCATTGTGATGACACGGCCATGGAACATTGTGATGACAAGAATTCTGGAGAATTGTGATGACAAGGTTCATGGAGAATTGTGATGACACGGCCATGGAACATTGTGATGACAAGAATTCTGGAGCATTGTGATGACACGGTCATGGAACATTGTGATGACAAGAAATCTGGAACATTGTGATGACAATGGCCATGGATCATTGTGATGACACGGTCAAGGAACATTGTGATGAGAAATATTCTGGAGCATTGTCATGACAAGGGCCATGGAGCATTGTGATGACACGGTCATGGAACATTGTGATGACAAGAATTCTGGAGCATTGTTATGACAAGGGCCATGGAGCATTGTGATGACACAGTCATGGAACATTGTGATGAGAAGAATTCTGGAGCATTGTGCTGACAAGCGCCATGGAGCATTGTGATGATACGGTCATGGAAAATTGTGATGACAAGAATTCTGGAGCATTATGATGACAAGGGCCATGGAACATTGTGATGACATGGCCATGGAACATTGTGATGACAAGAATTCTGGAGCATTGTGCTGACTAGGGCCATGGACCATTGTGATGACATGGTCATGGAACATTGTGATGACAAGAATTCTGCAGCATTGCGATGACAATGGCCATGGAGCATTGTGATGACACGGTCATGGAACATTGTCATGAGAAGAATTCTGGAGCATTGTGCTGACAAGGGCCATGGAGCATTGTGATGATACGGTCATGGAACATTGTGATGACAAGAATTCTGGAGCATTATGATGACAACGGCCATGGAGCATTGTGATGACACGGCCATGGAACATTGTGATGACAAGAATTCTGGAGCATTGTGATGACAATGGCCATGGAGCATTGTGATGACACGGTCATGGAACAATGTGATGAGAAGAATTCTGGAGCATTGTCATGACAAGGGCCATGGAGCATTGTGATGTCACGGCCATGGAACATTGTGATGACAAGAATTCTGGAGCATTGTGATGACAAGGTTCATGGAGCATTGTGATGACACGGTCATGGAACATTGTGATGACAAGAATTCTGGAGCATTCTGATGACAAGCGCCATAGAGCATTGTGATGACACGTTCATGGAAGATAGTAATGACAAGAATTCTGGAGCATTGTGATGACAATGGCCATGGAGCATTGTGATGACACGGTCATGGAACATTGTGATGACAAGAATTCTGGAGCATTCTGATGAAAAGGCGATGGAGCATTGTGATGACACGGTCATGGAACATTGTGATGAAAAGAATTCTGGAGCATTTTGCTGACAATGGCCATGGAGCATTGTGATGACACGGCCATGGAACATTGTGATGACAATAATTCTGGAGCATTGTTATGAGAAGGGTCATGGAGCATTGTGATGACACGGTCATGGAACATTTTGATGACAAGGATTCTGCAGCATTGCGATGACAATGGCCATGGAGCATTGTGATGACACGGTCATGGAACATTGTCATGAGAAGAATTCTGGAGCATTGTGCTGACAAGGGCTATGGAGCATTGTGATGATACGGTCATGGAACATTGTGATGACAAGAATTCTGGAGCATTATGATGACAAGGGCCATGGAGCATTGTGATGACACGGCCATGGAACATTGTGATGACAAGAATTCTGGAGCATTGTGATGAAAATGGCCATGGAGCATTGTAATGACACGGTCATGGAACATTGTGATGAGAAGAATTCTGGAGCATTGTCATGACAAGGACCATGGAGCATTGTGATGACACGGCCATGGAACATTGTGATGACAAGAATTCTGTAGAATTGTGATGACAAGGTTCATGGAGAATTGTCATGACACGGCCATGGAACATTGTGATGACAAGAATTCTGGAGCATTGTGATGACAATGGCCATGGAGCATTGTGGTGACACGGCCATGGAACATTGTGATGACAAGAATTCTGGAGCATTGTGATGACAATGGCCATGGAGCATTTTGATGACACGGTCATGGAACATTGTGATGATAGGAATTCTGGAGCAATGTGCTGAAAAGGGCCATGGAGCATTGTGATTACACGGTCATGGAACAATGTGATGACAAGAATTCTGGAGCATTGTGCTGATGACGGCCATGGAGCATTGTGATGACACAGTCAAGGAACATTGCGATGAAAAAGATTTCTCGAGCATTGTGATGAAAGGGCATGGAGCATTGTGATTAAAGGTGACAAGGAACATTGTGATGATATGGGCAGAGAACTCTGTGATGACAGTGGTCTTGCAGTATTGTGACGAAAAATGTCATGGAACATTCTGCTGACAGCGATCATGGAGCTTTTTGTTAAGAGAGGCTAT